>NC_134478.1:56451245-56524597 GCF_964194025.1 Convolutriloba macropyga
CTGGTTAAGAGTTATGTACTTTGAGTTCTCTACTATGAATCAAATATTTGGTTCCCCAGTAAAGTTAGACTACAGCGTATGGAGAGAGATGAAAGAAGATGTGTTAAGTGGATCTGTTGACAATGGAATCTCTCCGATTAAGACTATTTCTTAAGTCTGATTAACCAAGGTCTATTGACCATTGGGTACAAGCTAATCCACGCAGATCTCCTTCTTTTGGACAAAATACTCGTGGGACAGACTTTTCTGAATCCTGGGAGATCAAATCACACGACTTCAATACAAGGTCCAGTGGCAAAGTCTTGATGTCTGCTAGAGAAATGAGACAGCGGTGCGAATAAATTTTTTGTTCTTGTAGTTAAATATAACAATGCGTTTTCATTCATCTACACTTTTTCCTGGTATACGCCTCTGATAAATCCCAAAACATTCCTAAGAGAAATGACAAAATTCATTGAGGTGGAAGCGATGTCCAAATTCAGATACTGCTGCTATCCTTCCAGTTGGGATCCGTTAGAAAACCTTAATCAAAATTGAACCTCCCCTAAGTGGGGCAAAGCCAAGATGGTGGAAAACATGTTTCGTTTGAATTCATTTTAATTATTATTATTTTTATTATTATTATTATTATTATTATTATTATTATTATTATTATTATTATTATTTTTATTAATATTAATTTCATTATTTTCATTATTTTTATTACTATTAATTTTAATATTAATATTATTATTATTATTATTATTATTATTATTATTATTATTAATAACTATTATTAAAATACACTATTTGGATTGTTTTCAACCAAAAAATCATCCAATCCCAGAAACACAGAGTATTCAGAAATTGATATCCAGTGTAAATAATTGTATATCTTTATGCTACTAGTTGTTAAAGATCGGCTGCTGCTTACAAAAATATTCTCTTCACGGCTCAATTTTTTTGTCGCAGAGCACTGGCCTTTAGTTTTGAGTTGGATTTTTGGACTTTGATCAGTCCTTATAGTTTGTCTGATGGTGGTTTGAGCTAACTTTCTTAAGACTATTTCACCAAAGAGGTTAACGGGCAGAAAATTTTTTTGAGGTCGCTCCAGAAAATAGGTATGAACCCGACCGAATTTTTGGTACAGGCCAAAGCGAAATGGGCATGTGCCACACAAATAGACCGAAGAACGGTTATGGGCCCGACCGAAAAAACCGACCGACGATTGGTTACGGGCCAGACCAAAGACCGGATATGAGACAGACCGAATCGACTCAATTCAATTTTGGACCAGACCGAACAGATCCAATTCAGCTTTGGGACGGACGGAGCGGCGTGATCAAAAGTTTGTCCACACTGTCAGCTCGGTCGCGCCGGACCCCTTTGTCCAGGACCCAGGTCCGTCTTGTCCATTCGTGTCTTGGGTCGACGACTTTGTCCTGTGCGTGCAGATAGTGTTCAGGAATACATCCACCGTTCAGGTATATTTTCCTGAAATTTAATGTAAATCTACCGACTCGTTTTTTTTCAGACATCATGATAGCGACGGCAATTTGCGTAGATTTCCAAATCGTTTGTTGGAAATTGCTGTTTTGGGGAAACTGAAATGAGCGGAAAGCTCACTGAATTCTCGTACGATTTTCGAGGACCAATGACGGCACATGAGACTAAGAAATTGTACCATTAACGAGCCCAAAAACGATGACGTGGTCAAATGATTAGGTGAAAAAACAATCAGATATGCAGCACTCATCACTATGTGTTCACTTTATATAAAGTAGCAGCAGAACTTTTGCTTAAAATGCATGGAAACCTTCTTTCTTTCAGCATGTTGCAATTGCTCTCAAACAATTATATTAGTCAGGTGGTCTTTTTTAATGCCGTTTTTGCTTGATCGATTTTTTGTGTGACGCTTTCAACTTTTTGACCTCAAAAACGGGATCAACTGGTAAAAACTGGATTGCATTTAGTGGCTGAGCAGTTCTCTTAGAGCCTTACACCATGCTAGTTTCTTTTGAACGAAATCTTAAAAGTAGGCTCTTAATCTTAGAAGTTTGATCTCCCCTCCTTACTCCACTCATCACCCTTTAATTATAGCCCCAGCTGGCTACTGCCAAAGCCAACCACTCACCGGTCCTATGAAACAAATTCGCCCAACGTTGGTCGGTTATGTTTTAAAATTTTGTTCGACTGAAAAAATCAAATTGAACCAAAATGGTATATTGAAAAGAAGAATATCTGAATGAACAATTGCATGAAGATCACGTCAAGAAATTAATTTTATGCTTTAAACTAACTTTAAAATAATTTTTTCCTGCTAATTAGGGGCTTAATATGCTTAATATTACGGCTTTTTTTTGAACCATTTTCACCTTTTGTGATTTATTTTGTATGTCGAACATCAATTTCCCCAAAGAGAGGTTTGATAATGACACAGAGAAGTGAAAAAATTGAGATTTTATGTAGTTTACAACTACCCGGGTTGAGATTTTGTCGAAAAATATATTGTAAAAATTGCGATGATTAGCAGTGAAAAAAGTATATTTTTCAGCGCAAAGCGCCCTCATCTTTAATCGATGAATGTAGTGAAAGCGGTGAATTTTTGTAGGTTTTGCGGCTTATAGCGTTGATTTGTTGTTAGATATTATGTTTTTATCGGTGAAATTTTTATTTCCACCGCATTCAACGGAAATCCTCAACAGTACCTCAAAAAAGAAACTGCTCTTCACGGATTCGAAACCGTCAACTCCTGCATGTCAACAACTGTTTATTCCACTGCTCCATCTGTCACTTATTTCTATTATTTCTCTTTTCAGTTTAAATCAGATTCAATAAACGTTAGAGAAAACAAATGCCTGGAGTTTTGTAAAATTTGCGGTATTTAGAGGTGAGGCTTTTATATTTTCACCACCTAAGCGTTGAGAAAAAACTAACCGTTACCAACAGAAAGTGGTGAAAATAGAAATTTTGATCTCTATAAACCGCAAATCTGACAACTAACCTAAAATAATATATCGTATTTCTTTACGGTAAATTGACGTAAGATATTCGGTTTTTAGGGTTAATTTGTTTTCCTCGCCACTTTCAACGATGAAAATATAACTTTTTTCTACAGATATTTCAACATAAAGCTCTCGTTGTATTAGATTTTCCTTAAATAGGTGTCTCTCACGATGGGTTTGAATTGACTTGAATAACTCCTTGTTCAAAATAAAATCCACTTTTTTTGAAAAAAGTTATATGCGTATATGCAACTAAAACCAATGAAAATATGGATTTTTTGTAGAGAAACTGTATCAAAAGTTCTTGTTGTTTTAGACTTCCCAAAAAATAACGGATCTCTGACTATGAGTTTAAATTTGTTTTAGTTTTCATCCCATTTGACGCAGAAGCTGTAACGAAGAACATTTTCTTCAACTATATACGTTGTTTTACTTTAATTTTTTTAAGTTAAAAATATTGCATCTGCCTGCTGGTTGCTACAAAACTATTAAATAAAAATCTGAAAATGGCAAGTTAAGAGTAGTAAAAAGAAGTAATAAATAGAAAATCGTTTTTTTAAAAAAAGAACGACCTTTGCTTCCAATACTGCAGCGACTGCAATTCAGTGATTTTTGCTGTAAAAGCGGTGAAATTTTTTATTGCTTTCAACGCTTTCACTTCAAATCTTACATAAGTTCATTAAAAATTTGAGTCGTCATAAAATTTTGCTAACTTAGTGGTGAAACTATTTACGGTTTGTGGTTTTTAGCGGGGAATGTTTTTCACCGCTCTCAACGCATTCACTGGTATTGTTACATCTTTTTTGCAAAATTTTCTGTGGTGGACATTTGGTAAATTTAGCGGTGAATTTTTGTACGATTTGCGATTGTTAGCGGTGTAATGTGTTTTTCACAACTCTCAACGCAATTAAATCTATTCTTACATCTTTCTTTGTAATATTTTTTGCGGTGGAGATGTAAACTTAGGGTAAATTTTCGTAAGATTTGCAATTATTAGCGGCGAATTCTTTTTTTTTCAACATTTTTTGCTATTTTTTGCGTTGACATCTCGACCCGGGTAGTAAAAATATATCAAATTGACGCGTGGGAAAATTTCAACTTTTTTTACCTAGAAAATTGTGCTCAATATTGCTTCGAAGAAGTGCTTCAAATTGTTGGTGGTTGGATGAGGGAAAAGTTGCTGATGAGGGCAAAAGTTTTCCTTTCACATCAAAAATGTTTTTTTTTAAATAAAAATTGGGATTTATGTTGGGAAGATGTGTGCTACGCAGACATACACCACTCGTCTTGGTGCTATAATTACTAAATGGTCAAATAGTAATAACTAAAAGACTTAAAATCAATAAGAAGACCCGGGATGACAAAAAGTTGTAATCATAAAACTTTCATATTATGGACCATTGACTTCATAATTCAAAAAAGTTTTTGGAAATTGGCATGACTACAACTTTGCCATAAATGGAAGTTTTATGACTACAAATTTCTCATAAATGGAAGTTCTATGACTACAACTTCTCCATAATATGACGTTCTATGGCTACTAATTATCCATAACAGAAACGAGGCATTTAAAGGGTCTTGGTTTTTTCGTGAGTCCTCATGAGCTTCTTAAACTACAAGGGAAAACAGACTGTTTTTCTTGCAGAATAAGCAAAAATAGAGGCTCTTTTTTTCCAAGACATATATATAGCTAAAATCTAAAATCCCGGATAGGCCAGGAATATTATAGCACATCATAGAAGAAAGAAACAAAGCACAATTAAAATACAGCACAATGGGAGAAGGTGCCTTTAAGGGCACAAAGGGATGGACATTTAACAAAAAATCGAGTTTTTTTTTTTAAAAAAAAACATTTTAACCCCCAAAATTTAAACGAAGACGCCAAAAAAGAAAAAATTGGTGCCTCACAATCCTTATGGATAGAAGGCACTCCCAAAACAGTTTGCGTAACAGTTCTGTGACGTCGAGACTTTGGAACTGAAATCTACCCAGGATAATTTGGAGCATCGTATGATTAGATTAGTCATTTATGACAACATAATTGGAGTACCCGAATTGGTCGCTTCTGCAATTATACACAAACTCTAAAAGTAATAAACGAAAAAGATACCCAATTTTTGTCTAACTTCCAGTCGACGATTATTAATAAACGGTTAACCTGAAAAAGGAGGAGTACTTAACAAATATATGACTTGACAGCCGACAAAGGACGACGCAAGAACAACAAACAGATCATTTTTTTGGGGGGGGGGGAGGAGGATAAGATTGAAGCAGTGAAGCAGGCTAGTATCAGCAAAAACAGTGTCTTTGAAGGCCTCATGAAAAAAGTCATTCAAATATCGGATGCAGCATAACCCTGTCGGAGATCACAATGAAACCAGCCTGAAAAACAGTCGCAGCTCCTTTTTCATTTGGGTCTTTCCCATTATAGCCCCCCGCCTAGTGGTCAGATACCCTATAGCCCCCCCCCCCCCCAATAATGGTAAATATACTCTAATGGGGGCTATATTTTCATGGGGGGATTTAATGGGAAAGACCCTTTCATTTTATATATCATAATTTATTTGCTGCAATGGAAGTTCAGCCGATTTAACTCCAATGTGAAGTTTTTGTTACTTTTTTAAAGCACTGATGGCGTTAAAATGATACTAGCAGGCCCGCAAAAACATCAGAGGAAAATCATTTAAAAGAAAAGATAGGTTAAAAAATCAGATTTCTTTGCACCACCTGGGGCTGGAACCTATGCCCCTCGTTCAAAAGCAATAGGTATTACGTTTCGTCACCGATGTGTTTGGTTTGAGTATATTACCCTATGTGCCAACAATTTTTTTGTCCAACCACGTTTTCTGCTTTACAATTTTGCATATTTAAGGAGCGCTCAGACTTTGTACAGATAACGATATTCTACATGGTGGCATAGTGTAACTCATTTTCTACGTTAGGCTGCATGTTTAAGGAGCGTTTATAACATGCGATGATACGGAGCTTAAACATGCAAAAGAGAAAATAAAGAAAGGAAAGAGAAAAGACAGAGGAAAGAGAGAAAACGAACGCAGAAAAAGAGAACAGGAAGAGATGAACAAAAAAGAGAAACGGAGAGAAAACAGAAAAAAAACAGAACAGAAGAGAAAAGACAGAGAAACGAAACACAAAAAAGACAAATGAAAGTGGGAAAAGCGAAAAGGAAACGAAAAAAAAAAGAAAATCAAGACAAAGGCAAAAAAGAGTGAATGAGTAAAGAAAAAGAGAAAAGAAATCGAGAAACAGAAGACAGAAATGAAAAAAAAAGCAATAAAAAAGAGAAAAGCAACAGAGAAAAAAGAGAAAAGGAGAGAAGACAGAAAAAAAGAAATGCAGAAAAAAAGAGCAGGAAAAGAGAGAAGAAATAGAAAAACAAAAGAGAAAAGACACAGATAAGCAGAAAAGAAAAGAAGAAAAAGGCAAAGAAAAGAAGAGAGAAGAAAGAGAAAGTAGAGAAAAAAGACAGGAAAAACAGAGAAGAAACCAAACAGAAAAAGAGAAAGAAACAAAAGATAGAAGAAAAAGGAAGGCAAAAGAAAAAGAAGAGAAAAGAGAGAGAAAATAAGAAACAACAGAAAAAGAAAAGCAGAAAAGAAGAACAGAAAAATAAGAGGAGAGAAAAAGAAGGAGACAAGAGAGACGAAAACGACAGAGAACAAAGAGAAAAGCAAGACAGAAAACAGAGGGAGAGAAGAAAGAGAAGAAAGGCAGAAAAAAAGAAACGCAAAAGAAAACAAAAATAGAAAGGAAAAAGAAAAGAACAAAAACCTAAAGAAAAAACGAAAGAGAGGAACTAATGAGAGAAGAAGGAGAAAGAGAGGCAAAAAGAACAGAAGAGAAAAAGAGAAAAGAACGAAATAATGAAAAAAAAGAAACAAAAAAGAGAAATGCAGAAAAAAGAATAGAAAAAAAGGAAACGAAGGATAAAGAAGAAAGAGAAAAGAAAGAAAAGGCAGCAGAAACTCAGAACAGAAGGAGAAAAGCAAGAGAAGGAAAAAACGCAAAAGGAAAGCGAAAAGAACAAAAAACTGAAGAAAAAAACGAAAGAACAAAAGAGAAGGATTAGAAAGAAAGGAAAAAAATTGAAAAATAGCAAAGAAAAAAAAAAGAAACTAAAGAGAGAAGAAAGGCAGCAGAAAGAAGAACAGAAAAGAACAGAAAGGAATGAGAAAAAGAGAAAAGAAAGCCAAAAGAAAGAAAGATGCAATACAGAAGAGAGACAGAAAAGAAAGCGAAAGTAACGAGAGAGAGGAGACAAAAAAGACACAAAAAACAGAAAAAAGAGAAGAGACAAACTGAAAAAATACAAAGAAGATAAGAAGAGAAAACAACGCGAGAAAAGCAAATCCAAAAAGAAGGAGAAAAGAAAAAGAAGAGAAAAGCGAGATACAAATGGAGAGAAAAAAGACAAAAGAAAGAGAAAAAGAAACAAAACAGAGAAACAAGAGCGAAACGAAAAATAGAGAACGAAGAGAAAAGCAAGAAGGTTAAAAAGCAGAGGAAAGGAAGGAAAAAAAGAAAAACATGAAGGAGAGCGAGAAAAAAGAAGGAGATACAAGAAAGGCAGAAGAGAAAAAAGAGAACAAAAAAAGAAAGAAAGAAAAGAAAAAAAAGAAAGAGAGAAGAGAGGAAAGAGAGAAAAGCTAGCAAAATGGCAGAGAAGAAAGACAGAAAATAAAGAGAAAAAGAAATGATAAAGAGACAGAAATGAAAGATAGACAAAAAAGAGGAGAAAAGAAAGAAAGACAGAAGAAACTCAGAAGAGAAAGTGAAAAGCAAGAGAAAGAAGAAACGGAAAGGAAAGCGAACAGAACAAAAATCTGAAAAAAACGGAAGAACAAAAGAGAAGGATTAGAAAGAAAGGCGACAAAAAAGATTAGAAAAAGAAAAACAAAGAAGCTAAAGAGAGAAGAAAGGCAGCAGAAAGGAGAACAGAAAAGAAAAAAGAAACGAAAGAGAAAGAGAAAAGAAGAGAAAATAAACAGATCAAGAGAAAGACACACAGGAAAGAAAAAAGAAAGCAAAAAATCAAAAGGCAGAAGAAAAGCAGAAAAAAGGAGAACAGAAAGGAGAGCGACAAAAAAAGGAGACAAAAGAAAGGCAGAAGAGAAAAAAATCAAAAAAGAGACAAAAGACAGAAAAGAAAGAAAAGCAAAAGAGAAAAGAAAGGAAAGATAGAAAACCAAGAGAGAAAGGCACAGAGAAAAGAGAGAAAAGAAAGAGAAAAAGAAACGATACAGAGAAAAGAGAAAGAAACGAAAGATTGATAAAGAAGAAAGAAAAGGCAGAAGAAACTCAGAACAGAGAGAAAAGCAAAAGAAAGAAAAAACGAAAGCGAAAGCCAAAAGAAAGAAAGATGCACTCAAGAAGAGAGACAGAAAAGAAAGCGAAAGGAACGAGAACAGAAAGCGAAAGGAGAGAGAGAGAGAGAGAGGAGAGAAAAAAGACAGAAAAGAGAGAAGACAGAAACTTGAAAAAACACAAAGAAGATATGGAGAGAAAACGCGAGAAAAGCAAATCAGAAAAGAAAAGAAAAAGAAGAGAAAAGCAAGATACCAATGGAGAAAAAAAGACAAAAGAAAGAGAAAAAGAAACAATACAGAGAACAGAGAACGAAACGAACGATAGAGAGCGAAGAGGAAAGCAAGAAAGTCAAAAAGTAGAAGAAAGGCAGAAAAAAGAGAAAAACAGAAAGGAGAGCGAGAAAAAAGGAGATAAAAGAAAGGCAGAAGAGAACAAAAAGGAGAGAAAGAAAGAAGGCAGAAAAGAAAGAAAAGCAAGAGAAAAACTAGAGAGAAAGGGAGAGAAAAAAGACAGAAAATAAAGTGAAAAAGAAACGATACAGAGAAAAGAGACAGAAAGGAAAGAGAAAGAGGAGAAAAGAAAGAAAAGACAGAAGAAACTCAGAATAGAAAGAGAAAAGCAAGAGAAAGAAAAAAACGGAAAGGAAAGCGAAAAGAACAAAAAACTGAAGAAAAAACGGAATAGAAGTACACAATAGAGAAGGATTTGAAATAAAGGCAAAAAAATGAATAGAAGAAACAAAAAACAAAACAAACGGGAGAAGAAAAGCAGAAAGAAGAACAGAAAAGAAGAAAGAAACAAAAGAGAGAAGAAAAGAAGAGAAAAGAAAGAGATCAAGAGAAAGACAGAAAGGAAAGAGATCAAGAGAAAGACAGAAAGGAAAGAGAAAAGAAAGCGACAAGAAAGAAAGAAGCGAAAGAGAATACAGAGAAAGAGAGAGGAAAGAAAAAAGACAAAAAAAAACAAAAAAAGAGAAGACAGAAACCTAAAAAAATACAAAGAAGGTAGAAAAAACAAAGTCAGAAAAGCAAATCAGAAAAGGAGAAAAGAAAACAAAGAGAAAAGCAGGATACAAATGGTGAGAAAAAAGACAGAAAAGAAAGAAAAAACAATACAGAAAAGAGAACAAAACGAAAGAGAAAGAAGAGAAAAGCAAGAAAACAGAAAGCAGAAAGGCAGAAAAAAGGAGAAAAACAGAAAGAGATAAAAGAAAGGCAGAAGAATACAACAACGAAAACAGAAAAAGACACAAAAGACAGAAAGAAAGAAAAGGCAGAAAAGAAGGACAGGAAAAAAAGAAAGCAACAGAAAGACAGAAAAGAAAGAAAGAAGCAAGAGAAGAGAGAGAAAAATGAGAAGGAATGAGAAACTGAAGCGAGAAACGAGAGAGAGAGAGAAAAGCACGACGGAAAAGCAAGAGGTATACAAAAGAGAGAAACGAAAGATGAGAAAAGACAGAGAGTAGAAAACGGAAAAAAAGAATAGAAATAGGAAAGAAAGAAAAAAAGAGAGAAAAGAAAGACAGAAAAGCGAGAGATAAACGAAAGAGAGAAAAGATAGAAGACAAAGGACAGACAGAGGAAAACAGGAAAAAAAGATTAGGAGAAAAAAAGAAAAAGAATAGAGAAAAGAAAGACAACAGAGAACAAAGCAACAAAGGAAGGGAAAAAAGAAACGAGAAACTGAAGAGCAGCTAAGGAGGAACGGAAGAGAAAAAAGAATGAGAAAAAGAAAGATAGATAAAAAGAACAGAAAAGAAAGAAAGAAATATAGAAAAGAAAAAGACAAAAAAAATAGAAGACAGAAAAGAAATACAGAGAAAAGAAATAAAAAATAAAGAGAAAGGGGGAGAGAAAAGACTTAAAGAGAGAAAACAGATACAGAAAAAAGAAAAACAGAAAGAGAAAAGATATACAGAAAAATACAAAAGAAAGAGAAAAGCGAAAGAGAAAAAGCTGAAAAACGGAGAGAAAATAGAAAGAGAAAAGAAAGACAGAAAAGAAAGAGACAATAGAATTAAAAAAAAGACAGATAAAAGAGAGAAAAGACAGAAACGAAAGAAAGAAAAGACAGACAAATCAAAAGACAGAAGAGAAACAAAAAACAGAGAAAATAAAGAGAGAAAAAACGGTAGAGAAGAAAAACAGAAAAAAAAGAGACGAAAGACAGAAAAGAAAGAGAAAAAGCAAGAGAGAAAAGAAAGAGAGAAAAGCAGGAGAGAAAAGAAAGAAACGAAAGAAAAGACGGGCAGAAAAGAAGGACAGAAAAAAAGAGGAAAGAGAATAAAGAAAGCCAGGAAAGGCAGACAGTAAAAAAAAGAGAAACGAGAGAAAAGCGAGAGATAAACGAAAGAGAAGAAAGAAAGAAGAGAAGACACAGACAGAAGAAAACAGAGAACGAACCACTAGAAAAGAAAAGCAAAAGAGAAAACAGAGAGGAAAAAGATACGAGAAACCAAAGAGAAGCGGAAGAGGAACAAAGAGAAAAAAGAATGAGAAAAAGAAAAACAAAGAAACAGACAAAAGAAAGAGAAAAAACAGAGAAAGGAAAGAAAGAAAAGAAAAATGAAAATACAGAAAAGAAAAAGAAAGAAAATAAAGAAAGAAAGAAAGAAATAAAGAGAGAAAAGGAAAAAAACGAAAGAGAAAATAAAGGCAGAAAAGAAGAACAGAAAAAAAGAGGAGTAAGAAAAAAAAGACAAACAAAAGACAAAAGAGACAGACAGGAAATACAGAAAAGAGAGAGAAAAGCAAGAGATAAACGAAAGAGAGAAAAGAAAGAAGAGAACAGACAGACAGAAGAAAAGAGAAAAAGCAAATAGAAAGAGAAAAACAAACAGAAGGGAGAAAAGAAAGACGGAAACGAAAGTCAGAAAAGAAAGCGAGAAAAGAAAGACGGAAGAGAAAAAACAAAAGGAGGGAAAAAAGACAAAAAAGACAGACAGGAAAAACAGAAAAGAGAAAGAAAAGCAAGAGAGAAAAGCAAGAGATAATCGAAAGAAGAGAATAGACAGACAGACGAAAACAAAAAACGAATTGAAAGAAGAAAGAAACAGAAGGGAGAAAAAGACAGAAAAGAAAGAGAAAAGCAAGAGAGAAAAAAAAGACAGAGACAAAACAGAGGAAGGAACGACTGAAAAGAACGACAGAAAAGCAAAAGAGAAATACTAAGGAAAAAAGACACGAGAAACTAAAGAGAAGCGGAAAAGGAACAAGAAAAACGAATCAGAAAATGAAAGACAGATAAAAAGAACAGAAAACCAAGAGAGATAGAGAGAAAAAAGAAAGATAGAAAAGAAAAAGACAAAAGAGAGAAAATACAGAAAAGAAAGAAAGGAAAGCCAAAGAGAGGGGTGAAAAGAAAAAGTGAAAAATGAAATACAGAAAGAAAAAAACGAGAGAGAAAAGCAAGAGAAGAAAGACAGAAAAAAGCTACAGAAAAAAGCACGACAGAAAAGAAAAGCAAAAAAGAAAAACAGAAAGGAAAAAAGACAAGAACAACTAAAGAGAAGACAATAGAGAGACAGACGAAAAGAACAAAAAATCGAATAGAGAAAGAAAAGAAAGAAACAAGAGATGAAAAGACAGAAACGAAAAACAGAAAAAGGAGAGAAAAGCATTAGAGACAAAAAAGACAGAAAAAAAGAGAAAAGAACGAGACAACTGAGAAAAGAACGACTGAAAAAAAAGATAAAAGAAAAAGAGAAGAAGAGAAAAGAAAAGAATACGAAAAACTAAAGACAAGCGGAAGAGGAACAAAGAGAAAAAGAATGAGAAAAAGGAAGACAGATAAAAAGAACAGAAAACAAAAAGAGAGAAATACAAAAAAGACAGAAAAGGAATACAGAAAAGAAAGAGGAAAACGAAAGAGGGTTGAGAAAATTGAGCGAAAGAGAAAAGAAATACTGAAAGAAAAAGAACAACGAAAGAGAGAAAAGATACAGAAAAAAGACACAAGAAAGAGAAAAGAAATTTCAACAATCTGTTGAGAATTTAAAAACGCTACACAAAATCTTGACCGTATTGCATTTCCATCTAAGTGATTCAATTTTCTTTATAATTTTTTCATCATTTAAATGGACAATTTTTCATCTTCGATTTCATTTCGGACTTTTGCTTAAAGAATATTTATTCTGTCAATATCTGTGATGCATCTCACATGTCATTCAAGGACTGTTTTCGTGTGACACATTTTTCTGCGATTTAAAAAATTTTTGTACGCAGGTTTTCAGTCATTAACCTATTTTTGCATCCACGGCTAATAATTCATTGACCTTTACGTCATAAGTAGCTTTTAAGTCATTCACCTATTTTTGCATCCACAATTTTTCGGTCGTTGACCTTTTTGGCATAGGCAGCTTTTCGGACATTGGCAACTTTTCGGTCAATGACCTATTTTTGCATCCACGGCTGATCAGTGATTGACCTTTACGGCTTAGGTAGCCTTTCGGTCAAAGAATATTCTGGCAATGGCAAGTTTTTGGTCATTGACTCTTTTTAAAATGCATGCAAAACAATATGCCGCATGGTGTTCAGTGGCTCTGTCATCGTTGAATTAATAGATGCTTAAGAGCAAGGCAATTAGCCTAGTGGTTTGCGAACGTTTTCATACCCTGATCGAACTCAACAGACCCTGGTTCGAGTCCACCTCGCAGCGCTCAAAATGCATGCAAAACGGTAGGCTGCATGTTTAAGGGGCTTTAAAACATGTGAAGATTAGGAGCTTAAACGTGGTGACATAGCACTCGAGTTAGAATTAATATATAGACTAACAGGCCCGCAAAAGCATAACAAGATATTTAAAAGAATAGAAGTTTTAAAATTGATTTTTTTCTCGTACCACTTTGGGCTGGAACATATGCCACTCGTTCAACAGTCATAGGTATTACGTTACGTTACCGATGTGTTGGATTTAGTATATTACCCCCAAGTACCAGAAATTTTGTGTTCAATTTTTTTGGCTCTGATAATTTGCATATTTAACGAGCGCTAAAACTTGTACAGATAGCGAACTTCTACATGGTGGCTTAGCGTAACTCATTGAAAACATACGTTAGGCTGCATGTGTGAGGAGCGTAAAAAGAGATATGGAAGGACAAAACAGACAAAAAAAGAGGAATGTGAAAGAGGAGCATAAAAGAATGTGAAAAGAAATAAACGAAAAAATGAAAAGAGACAGAGGACAAAAGAGAAAAAAAGACTGAAAAGAAAGAGAGAAAAGCAAGATCAAAAAGGAGAGAAAAAAGACAGAAAAATAAGACAAAATAGAGAGAAAAGAGAAAAAAGAGAAAAGACATAAAAGACAAATGAAAGGAGAAAAGAAAAACAAACGGAAAAAAAGAAAAGCAAGAGAAAAAAGAGAGACAGTGAAGAAAAAGACAATGGACAGAAAAGCGAGAGAAAAGAAAGAAAAATGAAGGACAGAAAAGAATGAGACAAAAGAGAAGTAAAAAAGAAAAGATAAAAGCAAGAGAAAAGTAAGAGACAAAAACAAGAGATGAAAGATAGAAGTAAAAAAGGCAGAAAAGAGAGAGAAGAGAAAAAGGGAAAAGAGAGAAACAAATGAGAACAGAAAGGAAGAGAAAAGAACAAGAGAAAGGTAAAAGAAAGATAGAAAACACAGAATTGAGAAACAGGAAAGAAAAAAAAGCAAGAGAAAAAGGAAAGAGAAAAGCAAGAGAGAAAAGAAAGACAGAGCAAAGCGAGAGAAACAGAGAAACAGTAGAGAAAAAAATGGACAGAAAAGGAAGAGAGAAAAGAAAGAAGCGAAAGAGAAAAAAGGAAACAAAAAACAAAAGACAAAAGAGAAAAAAGCAAAAAAGAAAAGAGAAAAGCTAGAGAGAAAAGGAGAGAAAAAGACACCAAAAGACAAAATAGAGAGAAAAGACGAAAAAGAGAAGACATAAACGACAAATGAAAGAGAAAAGAAAAACAAACGAAAAAAAAAGAAAAGCAAGAGAAAAAAGTAAAGAAAAAAGATGGACAGAAAAGGGAAAAGAGAGAGAAATGAAAGACAGAAAAAAAGACAAAATAGAGAAATAAAAAAAGAGAAAAACAAGAGAGAATTAAGAGAGAAAAGCAGGAGAAAAAGAGAGAGAAACAAGAGATGAAAGATAAAAGTGGCAGAAAAGAAAGAGGCAGAAAAGAAAGAGAAGAGAAAAAAGAAACAAATGAGAAAAGAAAGGAAGAGAAAAGAACAAGAGAAAGAGGTAAAATAAAGATAGAAAACACACAGAATTGAGAAACAGGTAAGAGAGAAAAGCAAGAGAAAAACGAAAGAGAAAAGCAAGAGAGAAAAGAAAGTCAGAAAATACAGAGCAAAGCGAGAGAAACAGAGAAAAAGTAGAGAAAAAAGGATGGACAGAAAAGGAAGAGAGAAAAGAAAGAGAAGCAAAAGAGAGAAAAGAAAGAGAAACGAAAGACAGAAAAGAAAAGAGACAAAAGAAATGAAAAGCAAGAGAAAAGAGAAAAGACGAAAAAGCAAGAGAAACGGCAAAAAAGACAGAGAAAAGCTAGAGAAAAACAAAGGAAAAAGGAAAGAACAAGAAAAGGGAGGCAGGAGATAAAAGAGAGGCAGGAAGGAGAGAAAACGAATGCGAAAAAAGGCAGGAAAAAACCAAAAAAAAAAGAAAATAGAAAAGCAATAGAGGAAAGACAAAAACGAAATACAGAGAAGGTAAGAGAAAAAAAAGACAGAAGACAAAGAAAGGCAAGTCAGACCAAAAAGAACAGAAGAGAAGGAGAGAGACAGAACAGAAAAAGACAAGAAACAAAAAGAGGCAGAAAAGACAAAGAGAGAAATTAGACAAAAGAAAGACAGAAACAAAAGACAGAGAAGAAAGAGAAAAGGAAGACCAAAATGACGGAAAAGCAAGCGAGAAATAAAGAGAGAAGCTAAGGAGAAACAAAAGAGAAAAAGGAGGAGAAAAATGAATGGCAGAAAAACAGAACAGAAAAAAAACAAGAAAAGCAGAAGAGCAAATCGAAAGGCAGAAAATAAAAAGAGAAAGAAAGTAAGCGAAAACGTAAAGAGTAAAAAGAGGAAAAGAACAGAAAAAAAGAGACTAAAGAGCAAAAAGAGAAGAGAACAACAAAAGAGAAAGAGACAACGAATGAGGCAGAAAAAAAGAACAGAAAGAGGAAACAAGAATAGCGGAAAAGAAAGAGCAAAGTAAGAGAGAAAAGGAAAACAGAACGGAAACAGCAAAGGACGACAAACTAAGGAGAAATGAAAGCGGAACGAAAGAAAAAAGATAAAAAGACTCAGAAAAAGAACGGCAGAAAAAAACAAGAGAAAAGGAAAGACATGTAAAATACAAAAAAAAACAAAACAGAAAAGAGGCAGAACAGACGAACAGCAAAATTGAAAGAAATAAAAGAGAAACGAAAAGCAGAAAAGAGAGAAAAACAGGAAGACGAAAATTGGAAAGGATATGAAAGAGAGAAGAGCAAGAGAAAAAAGGAAAAGCGAGAGAAAATACAGAAAAGAAAGAAAAGCAAGACAAAAAAATTCAAACATAGCTGGCAGATTGCCAGAGAATAGCCGCAATAGCTTCGTAGACCTGCAGTCTAAAAAAAAGTTAAAAGAACAGACCAAAAAAATTCGTCTTTTCATTCAAGGCTGATATGTTATATTTTGATAAAAAATCTTTATAAGTTTTTGCTGCCTCTATAAGCTGCTCTCAAATAACCTTCATTTAGAGTGACACACACCCATTTGACCTTATCTCTTTGAATTAAAGTAAATAGAAGTTAATTCAAAGTGAGGAAGTCATTTTTGAGAGTGGGATAGGTCAAGTGTGACCAAAACTTTAATCACAGCGACTGAACGAAAAAACTCGCTTCGCTAAGATCGAAAAATGACGTCACGCACGCATTTCAGTTGAAATTATATGAACGAATGAACAAAAAGCAGATTTGAAGGGGTTGTGACGTCATATGGAAGTAAAAAAATCCTTACAACGAAATAAAAAACCAAGAGAAGGCTAAAATAGCCCCAGCTATCTCTGTGCGGCTATTAAAAAGAAAAGAACAGGAAAATAAAGACAGTAACGAAAGAGAAAAAAGAAATGAGCAAAAAGAAAGGCAGAAGAAAAGAACAGAAAAGAAAAAGACAGACGAAAGAGAAGAAAGACAGGAAAGAAATACAGAAAGGAAGGAGAGAAAAGCAAGAGAGAAAAGGAGAAAGAGGGGCAAACTAAAGACAGAAACGAAAGAGAGGAACAAATATTTCAAAATTGATATAAAAGAAAGGCAAAAAAAAGACCGGAAAAAAGACAAAGAAAGAAAGACAGGAAAGAAATACAGAACAGAAAGAGAAAAGGCCGAGAAAAAAACAGAAAGGAGAGAAGAAACGAAATAAAACGAAGACAGAAAAAAATCATATTAAAGAGAAGCGAACAGAAAGCGAAACGCAAAAAGAGAAAAAATACAGAAGGGACAGAGAAAGGGAATAAACGAAAAAGCAAAACGAAAGAAAAGAGAGAAAAGCTCTTCCTTCGAGAGTACGAAAGAAAAATAGAATCAATTCTTTTCGCAGGCTAACTCTTCATTTGATCTAGAAAAAACCTGGCAACAAATGATGCAGTTAATTAAACTTCAGTTTAAAAACTTTCATGAGACAAAGATCAAGCAAAACCGAAAACAAATGAAGATTGTTCAACAATATCATATCGTTCACACAGCAAATCGTTCTGATTAAAGCATCGCAACAATTTGTGTTCAGGAGAAGTTAAAGACTCTAAAGAAACTTAACGCCCGGTGGGTGCAACCTGTTTATCCCGTTTTTAAAGACAAAGTCAAATGGGCCAAAAAGAATCGGATGAAAAAGAATCGGAAGAAAAATCGCACGAAAAAGACCAACAGGACTAATATAATTGCTACAAACTTCGTTTGAGAGCATTTAAATAGAGTAGTTTAACCTCATATGCTGGCAACCAGCATATTGTCAATGGAAT
The DNA here is from genome assembly GCF_964194025.1 of Convolutriloba macropyga. Classification (NCBI taxonomy): domain Eukaryota; kingdom Metazoa; phylum Xenacoelomorpha; order Acoela; family Convolutidae; genus Convolutriloba; species Convolutriloba macropyga. The sequence continues at coordinate 56,468,511 of NC_134478.1, forward strand.
AACAAGAAATCATTGAAAGGCCAAAAATAGCAAAACCCTCTTTTTGGATCTATTTCTAATTGACATTTTTCGGTAAATAACTTCATAACTTCTTGCATCCCTGTTTTTTTTTGCGGCGCGTAAACCTTTTTGCAGCTGGATTATCGGTCATTGACTCTTTTTGCATTTAGGTTAATGACTTTTTGCATTTAGGTCAATGACTCTTTTGCAGTCTGCGCTTTTTCGGACATTGACCTTTTACGAGAGCAATTTTTTGGTCATTGACCTCTCACAATCTGCCCTCTTAACCATGCTGCTCAACAGCTCTTAAACATGCTCTTCGATAGCTCTTAAACACGCTCTTCAGAGGCCTCTTAAACGTGCATTTTCGCCTTTCGTTAAACACGGTGCCTTATAAACTGTCATGCATTTAATATATAGGATAAGTGAGCAAGATGATAGCATCTTTTTTCATCTACGACCATCAAAAGTAGTTCAATCAAAATGATATTGCTTACAGTTTGTTCAATTTGGTTTTATATTAGTTTTATTTCACAAAAAAACTGAAGTCCATTTGTTTACAATTAAATATCAGGTTTAAACCTTGCGTTTGTTTATCCGGTAAACAATTACAAACAAATTTTATAATAATTGGTTTCTGTCATTTTGTCCGAGAACTTTGACTCGTTCAATATTAGATTAAATTGATGATGATGGCCTAATATTTTTCATCCACCGGCTTGAAGTAAACTTAAAATAGGCAAAATATTTTTTACCGATTGTTGTTTATGTTACCATTGAAAAATGAAAGACTTCTTTTTTGTGAAGATTGCTCTTTTTATTGCGTTCTACACTTCTATCACATTTGGTTTTACATCACTTGATTTCGTCCTACCAGATCTGGAAATTAAAATTGGGCGCGACTGCTTTCGTTACAGGTTAAAACCTAGCTAAAACAGAGTTTGAACTTAAAGGGCGCAAAGTCGAGGTGTCACCAGTAAAAGTTGTTAAACAATGTAAGATTTCCGGTCAGTCCGGCGAGTGATTGCAAAAAGTATTGTGAGTGTGGTGAAATTTCAAATTAAAAAAAGAATCAGTGAGGAAAAGGCAGTGTAACTTTAATGTACAAAATGTAAAGTAATGTTAATAATTGAAATCATTTCCTTCTTTTTTTTTGCGAACCGAATGTCCTTCCAAGAAATCTGACTGTGTATTACATTTCTTGGGTCCCCCGACAACTCCTTCAATGTTATTCTTTGGAAGGAATTGTCGAGGGACTCAAGAAATGTAATACATGGCCAGATTTCTTGGAAGGACATTCGATTCGCAAAAAAAGAACAAAACGGTTTTCATACAAATAAAACAAATAACGCTTTTTGAGTAAAAAACAACTTTTTGCGTAACGTATAGTTTACATGAGCTCTTATGACAAAAAATTAGCAAGTTTCAGTCTATTTCTTGTTTGTGAAGAAGCTGGTTTCAAAGATAATAGAAATTCATTTGTATAATAAGCAGCTCTGTTGTTCAGCAAATTTGTTTTCGGTATGATTAAATATTACAAAATCACATCTATAGAACTGTCATATTTTTTTCTGCTATTTCTGCCGAAGCATATTTTTTCAGCCGAGTTGAGTTATGATAGAGAGGGAAATTTTTATTTTAGTCTTAGTTGGCAGAATTACTGCTGGGTATTGCCGATAATTCAATAAAAAACGAACTATAAATATTTTTCATCTTGTTAGGAACACAGTTTCGTAAACTATAAAAAGTCTTCATTTTAACTGGTGAATTGGTTTAATTGAAATGCTTACAAGAAATTGATGATGCTGATTCCAAGAACTTCTTGTTTTTATCAATCTTTTTGTTATGCAATAGAATCAAAGTTTGCTCGGCATATTGAATTAACTGTCAGTTTGAATGAATGAAATTATTTATATCATTAACGTATAAATTGAAGAACAGGTGACCCATTTTAGTTCCCTGCGGATCACCTCTATCCGATTTTATACAATCGGAAAAAATAATTTTTTCAATGAAATTTTTGGTATCAATGAGAGAAATGGCCGCCAATATGTCTAGATTTTTCTTCAAAACTATGAATTATTTCCCCGAGTAAAACAATGTGATCAATTGAATCAAAATCATTTGAGAGATCTAAGAAAGCTGCAACAACATTTTCTTTTACATTCAGAAAATTTGGCTAACAATCTTGTTGCATACAATTAATCATTTATATGGTCACCTCAGAGCATTTTAAAATTTTTTTGATTGAGAACGTGCACATGCTATTGAAGTTGGCCGGTACCTAATTAAATCTTCAGCTGAGTTTCCTAAATGCGTGAAAGGCTTAGTAATTTATGCGCTTATGGGAATTTTAGTGTTTTTATGATAGTATTGAAAAGAAAGCATAATGGTAGATAAAGGATCCCAGTGTTTATTTGGATTTAAATTAAGAAATTTTTGTTTCACACTCATCAAATTTATTCCTTTATTCCTTTCTGAAGCAAAAAGATTTCCAGAAAAACCATAAAAGTTTTTGACTATGTTGATTTTGCTGAATAAATTATCACTTGAGAATAACTTTTCCAACGCGCGAACGGAGAGAAATAAAACTTCAAGAAAGTTCAGTTGGAGAGCCTTTCATTGATATTATTATTCCCACTCTCCTTAACATACGGGTCTACAATTGTTTGTTCATAAAAAATTCCGGCTTCAGTTCTAGATTTATTGTGTCCAACAAGCAACGTAGACAATATAATTACTTCAATGAGTTGCCATGTCTTAATGTTCCACAGTCAATTGTTTAAAACTTTAAATCTCCGCAACGAAAAACCTTTTCCAAAAAAATAAATGTGAACTTAATTTTCAATATTTAATATGAAGTTGAAGTTTTTAGATATCCTATCTTGTATCATTAGTAAAGTAGTTCTTAAAAATGAAAGGCATTTTTGTCAAATTAGTACATTTTTTGTAAATGGACGTCAATTTGCATGTTTTCAGCATGTGAAAACTTTTGCTTGCTTCAAGTATGAGAATAGAACAAGCTTTGTAAAAAATTTTTTCATAAAGGTGTTGAGATATGTATTTGTTAAATAATTTCGTAATTTTATATATAGTTCTGTGGGTCGTGGAAGGTGTGCGCGGCGATAATGGGAAAAAGGCAAACTAGCGAACAAAAAAATTTTTTTTTGAGAGGTGAGCGAAAAGAGCCAAAGGAGGACAGCACCTCAACAAAAATCATTGGCCGCTTTTTAAGGAATCAAATGAGGCAACAATTCAAAGTGAACATGCATTACACCGAGTGCAAAAAAAAACAATTTTTTCGGGCCTTTGTGTATAAACTTACAAAAACTCATTTTTACGGTTCTAATCAATTATTAAATATGAACAATTGAAATTTGCCGTTATTGTATCTTTTTTCTCTTTAATTGAGGTCGATTCTTAAGCTGTATACTGAGTAATGGTTTTAATTCTATTCAAATAATAGTTTCACACTATAACAAAACGTTAATCACTTAGTTGGCGGTTCGTTCGAACTAAAAAAAGGCAATTTTTATTTAAAAAATTAAGAACTGTTCTTGTTCGGCTATTCTTTTGAATACGTAGAAGTCAGACATAAATTGGCCCAAATTTTTTTTTTTTCATGTTTTTTAATCAAAATTCTGTCAATGAATGTTTACAACTTAATTCGGAAATCGTTGATTTTATGTGAAATGGTGGTTATTCTATTTTTTCAATTTTCGTTTTTGTAGGGAGTTATCGAGGTTTGAAGCTCTGTGAATATTAGATGTATTTCAGACATTTTGATTCACTTTTTTGTATTTTTGACATTATTTTTGTCAATATTGGAAAAGTTTGTTAAAATTGTTCATTGTAGTGTTATTAATTTTATCTCTAAAGATAGGGATGAATTGCTGAATTGTTCGATCCGAGTTATTTTTTAGGAGGTATCTCAGTTATTTTTTAGGAGGTATAGATGATCTCTGACACTTCTTTCAGTTGTTATCTAATGTCTGTTATGAATTTCAATATATTTGTTTCAAGAAAAAATCGGTTGATTATTGAAATTTGCCGTTATTTTATCTTTTTTCTCTCAACTTCGGGCACAATCTCAGTAAAAACAGGCAGATTCCAAATTTGCGTGGGCTCTATATAAATGTCAGTAATGGTTTCATGTTCAACTAATGGTCTCGTTGTTTTGATACGCCTTTTCAATTATTTCTAACTTTTGGGTGAATTTTGTTTCCTTATCAAATTATCGAATTATTGACAAGTCCAATTTAAGCAAAGCATAACAGGACAGACGCCTTCAATGTTGGAAAAACGCGTAGCTGAATAATTAATTGTTTTTGTTATATAGTTTATACTTTTTGGTCTGAGACACAGTTTTCTCGCAAAATTTTTAGGAATTTTTTGTTTTTGCATATGTATTTCTTTCATTGTGTTGTTATTCGCCATATGCTTAAAGAGGATAGGTGTCAATTGCATCTAATGGACGTAAAACTCAACCTAATTAAAGATTAAAGATTTCAGTTCACAGATGTTTGTTTTATTGACATTAAACTTGAAAAAAATTTATTTCATTAGTATAATTTTTGCTTTCATTTTGGTAACCATGTAACTCAATCCCACAAATAAGTATTCTTAATTACTTTTTTGATTCAAATTTTTATTTCTGCGCTTGGTTTTACGTTGCGGCTGATTGTTTCGACCATAAATTTCAAATTATTTTCGAGATTTAAACTTTAAATTTTCTGGGTTTCTCTTTGTTTTCATGTCTACGTAATCCTTTTTATAAGGAACACTCTTTGATGTTAAAATGATGAAAAACTGACAATTTACAGTTCTTGCAGGTAACATTTTATTTTTATAGTGCCATGAAGAGTGTGATCTCGTAAAATTGTTTGAAGTTTTGGCTTCTTTATATATTTCTTGTTATTTTGTGGAGTCGTGACTTAGTCTCATTATTAACAGGCCCAATTAGCTTCCAGAGGTATTGCAACCTAATCTATCGCTGTTTGTCGAAATTTTAACGCTCTTTTGACTTTTGAAAATTGTTGGTTTTTCGTCATTTTTTAAAATTATTTGTCAGTCGATTTGTAGCTCACTCTCTGTAAATACAGTTCACAACCCGTTTCCACCGAGCTATAATTTAATCTCTAATACCGTTTTAGCTTCCAACAATTGTTTCGCGGATTTTTTTTACTATTGTTACTACAAGATTTGATTAGATATTCGAGATTTTTTATATTTGTACATTTTATGTTATTTTTGTTTTCTATTTAATTTATAACAATAATCGTAGGTCCCATCGGTTTTGACGTTTTTCGCAGTTGATCCTTCGATAATGAAATTTCTCAATTGCTTCCTATAAAGATATAAATGATTTTTTAAGGGATTTTTTGAAATTGTTTCCTTTCAAAAATAGAAACGTATTTTTGATTGTCGCACGTCTTTGCTCTTTTTTGTCGACCTATTAACCAGTCGCATTGTTGACAGGTCCCATATTTTTTAATTATGTATAGGTTAATATGTTTTTTTAGGTTTCATCGGATGCGCGTTTGATTTTTTTTATGATTTTCTTTAATGTAGAAATCGAGTTTTGGTCGTAAATAGTGTTTGTTGTTCGATGTTTATTATTGTCCTCTCTACTAGTCCTTTTATCGATAACGTTCATCGGTTCTCTAGGGTGGCATAATTGCAATCCATTGGTGATTTATGAAACAATATGTATGTTTTTGAAAGTTTTCTATCTCTTCGTCATTTGGTAGCCAATTAAGTCAAGAATGCGGATGAGTGTGGTCGGAACACAATGTGCGCACGCACATTAACGAGCCTCCTTATTTTATTTCTTGACAAAACTCGGTAACTGTGTTTAATTGAGGTCGATTCTTCAGCTGTATACTGAGCAATGGTTAATAATTTTGTTCCGATAATAGTTTCACATTAAAACCAAACGTTAAGCACTTAGTTGGCAGTTCATATGATTTAAAATATGTAACTTTTTTTTAAAAAAAATCAGCATTGTTCATGTTTGGCTGTTCATTTTAATACGCAAAAGTCAGACATAAATTGGCTAAATTTTTGTTTTCATGTATTTTATTAAAATTTTATCCCAACGAATGTTTGTAACTTGTTCGGAACTCGTTGAGTTTTTGTGAAATGGTAGTTATTCTACATCTGGAGGCTTTTCAAAGAATTATTTGTCTACATATGTTGTCTGATTTTATTTCCGGAAAATATTTTTTTCGTTCTTCTTTTCCACTCTATTTGCAAGCAGCCTGCACCTTTTAGATTATGTTTCGCATCTGTTTATTTTTCCACAGATCTGTGCAGTGCCAGTTTCTAAATTGCCAAATTTTTTTCTATACAAATCCGCATTTCCGAACCTGTAATTTTCATTTTAAACAAGGTGACTTTGCTAAGTATAGGATACGTATCCTTTACTTAGCAAAGTCACCTTGTTTAAAATGAAAATTACAGGTTCCGAAATGCGGAACTGTATAAAAGAAAATGTGGCAATTTAGAATCTGGCAGTGCACAGATTTATGGCTAAATGTTATAAGGCCAATAAGCCCGGAAATTCGAGGTTCTTTTGTTATCATGCAGATTCTATAGTAATTGATATCTGGAGCGGCGTTTAGTTTTATCGATGCATGTTATCGCTAAAACTAACGTCGCTCCAGAGAGCTCTTGATGTATTAACTGTATATAGACGCTGCATGAAATTAAAACAGATGCGAAACATAATTTAAAAAGTGCAGGCCTCTTGCAATTTGAGTGTAAAAGAAGAACGAAATAATTTTATTTTCCGGAACAAAATCAGACAACATATGGAGACAAATAATTCTTTGAAAAGCCTCCAAAAATAGAATAACTACCATTTCACATAAACTCAACGAGTTTTTAATTAAGTAAACATTCATTGACAGAAATTTGATTAAAAAACATGAAAACAAAAGTTGGGGCAATTTATGTCTGACTTCTACGTATTCAAAAAAATAGCCGTACATCAACAATTCTTATTTTTTTTAAAAAAATTACCTATTTTAATGCAAATGAACTGCCAACTAAGTGATTGACGTTTTGTCATAGTGTGAAACTAGTATTTGAAAAGAAATATCAACCATTGCTCAGTACACAGCTTAAGAATCAACCTCAATTAAAAACATTTACCGAGTTTTGTCACGAAATAAAACGATGCTTTACAATGCAATTGAAAACTTGTAAGAATCCTACAATTATAGTTATTTTCTATTAAAGTCAACTGTTCATATTTAATGGTTGATTAGAAATATAAAAATGACTTGAATTTTTGTAAGTTTGTACACAAAAGCCCGAAAAAAAATGTTTTTCTGCACTCGGTGTAATGAATGTTCACTTTGAATTGTTGCCTCAATTGATTCCTCAAAAAGCGGTCAATGATGTTTGTTGAGGTGTTGTCCCCCTTTGGCTCATTTCGCTCACCTCTCAAAAAATAAATTTTTGTTCGTTAGTTTGCCATTTTCCCGTTATAGCCGCCCACCCCTAACACGGCCCACGAAACTATATATAAATTTACGAAATTATTTGGTAAATACATATATCAATACCTTTTTGAATTTTTTTATAAAGCTTGTTCTATTCTCATACTTGAAGCAGGCGAAAGTTTTAACATGCTGAAAACATGCAAACTGACGTCTATTTACAAAAAATGTACTAATTTGACAAAATTGCCTTTTATTTTTAAGAACTAATGATACTAATGATGCAAGATAGGAGATCTAAAAACTTCAACTTCATATTAAATATTGAAAATTAAGTTCACATTTATTTTTTTGGAAAAGGTTTTTCGTTGCACAGATTTAAAGTTTTAAACAATTGACTGTGGAACATTAAGACATGGCAACACATTGAAGTAATTATATTGTCTATGTTGCTTGTTGGAATTTGGCTGGATCTAAAACAACTGTCCTAGAATTTGGGCTGGAACTAAAACATACGTCCTGGATGTGGCTGGACAATTAAATATTTCATGGAATTACGCTTGCGACCATTATAGTGACTTGTTTTCAATTTTCTGCAAAATTACGGACATTAAGCGTAACTGGTTAAGCATTGGGTAAGATTGGAGAAGGTGACGAAATCGAACCCAGATGTTGTGGGAACTTTTTAGGTTTGCCTCATTTTTGCATATGAAAAGAATTTGGCTGGACTTATGGAAAGACTTCGCCTCGAATTTATTTAGTGTCCTCGCCCGTGCAATTTAATTCCAAATTAAGTATCAAAATTTATCGCCCAACCTGAGTTAATAGGTCTTTTCATAAGTTCCAGGTCTCGACTAGGGACGTGACTCTGCTTGAAATCACCGAGAACTTCTATCCAAAGCGGCGTAGAATTTTGAGATGTTACGCCAGATGTTAACCCAGGATTTCACAGCAAAACTTGAGTTAGGCTACCCCCCACGGTGCCGAGGTTTAACCCTTAATCCACGTCTAATTAGATGGGATTAGTATGCGATGCCCATTCCGCCCGTATAAAATGGATAAAAGAGTGAAAGAGTGCAATAATAAATATACGCTTGTATCTTCACTTTTTTTCCCGTTATGTTTTGGGCGAAATCTTTTGCCCTGGCAAAATTTTTGGGTAAAATCCTAAATAGCAATACAGTCTATGAAAATTGAAAAATCCAAAATTACTAAATATTGATTCTTTGAGTTTTTTTGCAGTGGAAATTTCTGTCTTCTTCGATTCTATTCGGAGGCAATGGTTTCAATGAGACCCAGCCCTAACACCTCCGACATCAGAGTGATGGAAAAGATTGCACGTGACACCCACAAAATGATCAACTGGTACAGCTTCAATTCTTATCAAGGTTAGACAGTTAACTGGGCACCTCAATCTAGTTCAAAGTGAGCTGAACGAAAAGATATTGCCCAAAAAAAATTCCGACGAAACCCAACATAAATTTTTGATTTAAACCCAAATAAATTCAAAATTTTCCACCGTAAATCATACAAAAAATCGCGTATTTTACCCCATTTCTCGTGAAAAACCCAAAAGCCCCTTCACTCGGTAAATTGTGTAAAGTTCAATGATTTTCTCGGAAATAACTATAGCATTTTTTTAAGTGAAGCACTCGATAAATCACGTGCCAAGCGCACTATTTTTTGCATTTTTGATTAAAAAATTAGTGTGAAAACCACAAAGATTTTTGCATGAAAAAAAGCGATAAGTGAACCATTTTTGGAATAAAATTTGGCCTGGACACTGGAGTGTTTTAGAGCTTATTATCAGTTATATTTGTGTTCTTGTTCCCTTTATGGCCAAATAAAGCTAAAAACATGAAAGTTTTTTTTCTATCGATTCGTTTGTGTTTAAGCTCTTATTCTGACCGCGAGAACGTACGTTTGCTTCAATTTCGACAGTATGTCCGACAGCCGTTCAGAAAAATTGCATATTTTGACCCAATTTTTTAATGCTAAAACGGACACACGATAAATAAATAATTTTCAACGATTCGTCAAAACCGATTGGCACGATTTAACTTGTGGTCCTAGCCATACAATTTTTTGAGTAAATCAAACAATAAATCAGGCTAAAACGCAATTTTTGCGTGTTTTTGTAATATTTTTGTTTGGAAAATTACACCATTTTTGTTTTAATACGCACGATTTTCAGACAAATCATTAAAAACAGAACTTGCTTGTATTTGACCTAATTTGGCGATTATTGGATCAGAAATCATGCATAAATAACAATAAGGTCAAAAACAGACTCACTTTTCAGGAGATACACTTTCGATAGTGTGTCTTTAATCACCGCAATCTGATAGTTTCGTTTGAAGAAGAACTTGGGCACAAACTCTTGAAATTTTGGCCACAAAACAAAAAGGGTGTCTCAGAAAGCGTCATTTATACCCAAAAACTCATAAAGATTGCTCAAAACTGCTTTCATTTAGGTTTAATTTAGCTGGCCTATTTTACTCAACTTTTTTAAGTTTTTGAGTGAAAATACTGGTTCCAAGCACTGCGTTACAGAAAATGTGTGGAAACGATCATTCTGTGGATCGAGGCATTTTTGGCACTTTACTCTCTCACAAAAAGTGCGCAATGTTTGCATACATTTTCCATAAAAATTACGATGAGCTTCTGTTTCAGATTTTTTTTGCTTCTTTGTCTCCTTCGGCGCAGAGGTGAATTGGTTTCATCTTAATTGTTTTTCAAGACTAAAAAGAAAATTTTATACAAACAATATGAAACCAGAGAAAGTCTTTTTCCACAGGTTCTTTGGAACTGTCAAACTATCAACTTTTAATTCTCGACAAATTGTAACACTCAGGAGGCCAAATTATCTCAACTTAAACCGAAAGACTTAAATCGAGATGTTCCCAATGACCTTGGGAACTCAAGAAAAGCATGACATTTGCTGATGATTAAAACTACCGCCAAAAACCTGAGAGTTACTCTTTCCCAAAAACATCTGACAAGAAGTCGCAACCAAATATGAGCAACCAAAGGTCTAGAATATATGTTTCAGTACATAAATTGGAGACCTACCTCAGTGATTAAGAAACATAGTCTACCTTCTGAAACGGAATATTTTTAAAACAAAGAGGGTGACATCACCCCCCCCCCCCCAAGGACAAAGAGACAAAGAAACCGTACCAAGTGTCCGAATTCAATGGGTTGTTAGACCAATACTGATCACGACGAAGACAATCAGCAGCAAAAAAAGCCCCCCAAGACGATTTTTTTTGGTCTCAGACGTCACCAAAGACGAGGAGATTTTCTTCAAGGGTTCCAGATGTCACCCGACCAAGAAGGCCTGACTTTTTTTTGGTTGCAGACGTCACCAAGAGATGATCGCCCGAGGTTCCAGACGTCACCTCAGAAGTCCCTTCCCCGGTTAGACGTATCAAAAAAAAACTTGAATTTTTTTGCGACAAAAATCTCAAAAACATGAAAATTGTCCCCCAGCGAGCTTTTGTCGATGCTTTATGAAAGAAATAGCCATGAGAAACCACATGTCAGCAATTAGCAGCAAAAAAAACACATAGATTGTACGAAAAAAAACGATATAGCCTTTTTTGGATCAGAAAAATTCAAAAACATTTTTCTGAATTTGTCGCAAAAAATCTACATAACAGTAAAATTAGTAGTCGAATAGAACACCTCAGTTGGGCCCTAAATTGACTTTTTTAAAGTCTAGTTGTTTATGTAAAATTTTTGCACAAAAAACGAAAAAGTCGCTAAAGTGCTTTTTTGAGGGTCAAAAATCAAAAAACGTTATCCCAACATTTTAATGGAAAATTTTTAATAAATCCAAGAAAACCTATTGATTGGGCCCCCTCAGTTTGCTATAATACAAGTTTTAAAGTTAGTTTATGGACTTTGCTTTTTAGCAAAGAGACAACGAGAATTTGGCAAAAATTGCTTCTTTGACTTTAAAAATTCAAAAAACGTTTTCTTGACGTTATGATATAAACTATTAGTAGATCCAAGGAAACATATTGATTGCGCCCCCTCAGTTCGTTATAATACAAGTTTTAAAGTTAGTTTTTGGACTTTGCTTTTTAGCAAAGAGACAACGAGAATTTGGCAAAAATTGAATCTTTGACTTTAAAAATTCAAAAAACGTTTTCTTGACGTTATGATATAAACTATTAGTAGATCCAAGAAAACCTATTGATTGGCCCCCTCAGTTTGTTATTATACCAGTTTTAAAGTTAGTTTATGGGTTTTGCACTTTAACAAAGAGCCAACTAGAATTTGGCAAAAATTGCATTTTTGACTTTAAAAATTCAAAAAACGTTTTCTTTACGTTATGATATAAACAATTAGTAGGTTCAAAAAACCTATTGATTGGGCCCCCTCAATTTGTTATTATACCAGTTTTAAAGTTAGTTTATGGGTTTTGCGCTTTAACAAAGAGGCAACTAGAATTTGGCAAAAATTGCATCTTCGACTTTAAAAATTCAAAACATGTTTTCTTTAAGTTATGATATAAACAATTAGTAGGTTCAAGAAAACCTATTGATTGGGCCCCCTCAGTTTGTTGTTATACCGGTTTTAAAGTTAGTTTATGGGTTTTGCACTTTAACAAAGAGGCAACTAGAATTTGGCAAAAATTGCATCTTTGACTTTAAAAATTCAAAAAACGTTTTCTTTACGTTATGATATAAACAATTAGTAGGTTCAAGAAAACCTATTGATTGGGCCCCCTCAGTTTGTTATTATACCAGTTTTAAAGTTAGTTTATGGGTTTTGCACTTTAACAAAGAGGCAACTAGAATTTGGCAAAAATTGCATCTTTGACTTTAAAAATTCAAAAAACGTTTTCTTTACGTTATGATATAAACAATTAGTAGAACCAATAAGACCTACTGATTGGGCTCCCTCAGTCTGCTATAATACAAGTTTCAAACTTAGTTTATCCATTTTGCATTTCAATAAAGAGGCAACATAAAATTGGCAAATTTGCTTCTTAGACTCAAAAAACTCAAAAAAAAAACTTTTCTTGACGTTTTGATAGATACAATTAGTAGATCTAAGAAAACCTTTTCATTGAACCCCCTCAGTTTGTTATAATACAAGCTTCAAAATTATCATTTCGATTTTACTTTTAGAAAAGAGGCAACATAAAATTGGCAAAATTGCTTCCTTCACTCAAAAGAAAAAAATTAAAAACGTTTTCCGAAAGTTTTGGTTAAAACATTTATTAGTCCCAGAAAACCTGTTGATCGCACCCCCTCAGTTTATTTCAAAGCAAGCTGATAAATAAATTTTGTCACTTTTGCAAAACTTTATTCTTAAGAAAACCAGACAATCACATTTTTGCTTTCAATTTGTGCATACTACTAGCCGCGCGCTTAGTTAATGGGGTAGTATGCACTGAAAACAACTTCAAAAAAAACAAAAAAGAGAAAAAATTAAGAACATTTTTCTCATTAGATCAAAAGCAAGAAAATCAAAAGCTCGAAATATTTCCGCACTTAAATTTGCTGACACAAATACTTCCTTGAGGATAACTCAAACGTCTCTTCCTGTTTTGTCCGCGGTCTCAGAAGTTGCCGAAAGAAGTCCCTTTGCCCCTCTTTTTGGTCTCAGTAGTCACCAGATAGAAGGAGAGAGTATTTTTGGTGTCAGTAGTTACCATAGTAGATGATCTTCAAAACTTAGTGTCAGCAGTCACAAGGGCGGAAGAAATTCTCAAAGTAAAGATTTCAAAAGTTTTGAAAAGAAAACAAAAAGCAAGCAGTTCAATTTAAGAGGAAAGAATTTCAAACGAGCCCCAGTACAAGTCGAGTTGTCTTGTATGCTTGTCTGTAGCTCACGTTGCCTATTCGCACCGCAATAAAAAAAAACTTTTAAACATTTTCAACACAGGTACTAAGCAGTAGCAGCGTCTAAGCATTTTTTTGTTCCTTTTTCAAAAAAAACGTTTTGTACTTGTAAAAGATTGTAACAACAAAACTATTCAAGAGCCATACACTTATTATACTCATAAGGAAAGCTTAATTTCCCCAAGTTTTAGCAATTATTTGGTCGTGTTTATTGAAATAACGAAACAAGCGCGCGCACACGTTTATTTTTCTTTTTTTTTTGATAAAACAAGCTAGATTTAGCACAAAAAAAACAATAGGATTCTATTTTTCAGAAAAGTTGCGTCGTATTTTTAACAACAAAAACTGGGGCTGATTAGCCTCACAGTGTCATAATTATTGTTTTTCGATTTTGAAATTTGCGTCGCTCCGGTTTCGAAGCCGTTTTTTACCTGTTAGTACGAAAAAGACCAACAAGAGCAAGATGACAAAGAAGAACAGTCAAAGTTGTCAGTGCGCCTTAAACAAATTCAAAATTGCAGAGCTGAGTTTGAAAAGCAAGCTGGACCTCTTACAATCTGCCATTGATCAGCGAAAGAGTTTCAGATCACTCACCCTGCTCATCAATAAAGCAAAATCAAATGTTGAGGAGCTGAAAACAACACTTGATGCCGTGTTGAAAGAAAGTCCGAACTCCAGCAGTACTTCATCTGTCATGGAACGATATTCAAACCTTCTGTCACGGCTAGAGAAATTTGAACACGAAATTGACAGTTTAGATGACGATGGACTACTCAGCCAATCTTCAACTAGGATACGGGATGATGTCAGTTTAACAACTCATACGACTGCCAGATATCCAACCTCACGGAGATGCTCACCATCAATGAACGAGATTCCAGAAGCAAGCAACCCAGAACGTTCATCATTCTCCAACAAAACACCACCTCTCCCACCGAGACCGGAGAAACCATCCCTGTTTTTGTCTGAATGCCACAGGACCAAACCAATGTTGTCAAAGTTTTTAAATGGCAACAACGAGAATCCCCCTACTATTGCAATGAGTCCAACAAGTTTATTCAGACCAATTAACATCGATAACACAGTTGATTCCAAAACAGAAGTAAAACACTCGGATAAAAATTTTGCGAAACCTGAGACGACCGTCACAAAAACTCCCGATCGTTTTGCTCTCAGTGATACAACGTTGTCTGCTGTTGATAATTTTACAGTCAACCAGCAGCAGGTTAAAGCAGACAATGATTCAATCCAGGCACTCAGTTTTGTAAGCACGCAAAATAACTTTCAAAACCGTTTTCCTCAGGAAAACCTTAATAATCAATTACAGTCAAAAAATATGTTATCTGAATTTTCTCGAGATATCGCCGAGGAACGGTTTCAGACGCAAACGTTTGAACCAAAGAGCATGGGTTGTTCCCAATTCCAAGGAACACATAATCCCCGTTTGATGAATCCCAGTTCTGTCAAATATTACAGTCAAGAAAAAGCACAGAATCTAAATTTTGATCCGCAACAGACAAAACAACCAATTGAAGTGAGTAACACAATGACATATTTTAATCAGTTCTCCGAAAATTTCTGCCAAAACGCAAACAATTCTCAAACATCTAACATGTTTTCTTTACCACTGCATAATAGACAGGAATCGAAAAACACAGAGAATAAAAATTTACCTGGAAACTTCACTCAATTCCAGCCACAGTCACAAGTCAATACCGTAGGCATTGAGCCTGTCAACCCATTCGGTGTTCAACAAACCGCTTGTTCAAAAACAATAACTGAAAGTGTTCCAATTGCTCCTTCAATCTCAACGTTTCCCCCGCAAGCACTGCCTTCAGTAGAGCAAAATCCCCAGCCACATTTACCACATTCACATCAATTTTCCAGCGTATTGAATCCAATATCAAATGAAAGGTTCAAAAACCCTTCATTTGAAATCAATTATTTACCGTGGACCTCAAACACAGATCCATATTGCCAGAATTCAACAAGTAAACACTCAATAAAGTTACCACCTCTTACAATTCAAAACTTTAATGGCAACCCATTGAAGTACCACGAATGGATAAATAACTTTTTTTGCCTCGTACATAACAACACCAGTATCACCGACACACATCGTATCACCTATTTGCAAAATGCAGTTACTGGCAAAGCAAAAGATGTAATCCAAGCTTATTCCTGTGATCCTGCTTATTATAGCACAGCCTTAAACGAACTAATGTCATATTTTGGTGATCCTACAATAGTGGTGAACGCCTTCATAAATCAATTGGAAAACTGGAAATACACTAATGACTATAACAAGCAAAATTTTGTGGCCTTTGCTTTGTTCTTGAAACGTTTAGTGCAAGCTTTCCAATACCTGGGATACACAGCGGACCTACAGAGCTCAACACTTATGAAGAAAGCTAAAGAAAAAGTCACGCATAACATCCTCCTCAAATGGACAGAGCACACCGTTACATCAATCCAAACACCAGCTACTTCAGTTGAATTTCAGAAATGGTTAGAAGTTCAAGCACATGTGTACGATAAGATAAACCGCGAAAACTTCCAGCAAAATAACTTTCGTAGAAACAACTTTAGTATCTCTGGAAATTTGAACAACAGCGTTAATCACTCAAGAAATTTATGTACCCAAAATTTAGGTTTTCCAGCACAGCCGTCTAGCCTCAATCAGTCAACAGCAATAAGCAGTAGCGGTAATGTGAGACCACCTAGCGCTCCACCATTTCCACCCCTAAACAACTCAAATCAACCAAAGCGTTCTTGCGAAAAATGTCGAGGAAATCATATACTAGCGACCTGTCCCGATTACCAACAATGCAGCCCAAACCAGCGATTTGACATTGTAAGCAAGAGCAATCTTTGCTCGAACTGTTTGAGCAATAAACACAAGAAGCAAAACTGCCCATCAACAAAACGCTGCCAAACATGCAGCGGATACCACCACACAACACTGCATGACCCTGCTAAAATTATCAAGCGTCCACCAGCTGCTTTTGCCACCAGCAATTCCACAGGTACAAGTGTTACCAACCAAGCAAATCAGCTTGTCAAACAGCAATGTGAACCAAGAAGTAACAACAACGCAAGCGCCTCATCCAAATCACAAAAGAGCCGCTACGGACAGTCTTTTGCAAACAAAAATCAAAATCAATTTCAGCGCGCTAATTTGAACAATGCCAACCAAAGTTTTAGCGTGAATCATCTACAGTCTACACCAAAAGAATGGTTCGAACAACTTCAACTTATCCCAGTATCTTTTCTAAACGGCAAAAAAGCTTTCGATACGTACGCTCTGATCGATCCAGGAAGCCAATTTACTTTCATACTTGACAAAATCACAGAGTTTCTTGCTCTTCCATGCGAAGATCAAGAAGCCACTACGCTTCAGTATCTTAACACAGAGCATGATATGCCACTTTCAAAAATTTCTGAACAAGTGACAGTTGCATCCTACGAAAATTTGGATCAAAAGTTTCAAATTACAACCACTTATAGCACTCCTTGTTTAAATGTAGCACCAGCAAATACATTTGAACTGAACCAACTTTGCGATGCATTCAAAGAACTCCGTCACATTCACTTCCCAGAAATAGCTGAAGGCAAAATCGGCGCCCTTTTGGGAATAAACACTTTTGCTTTCACACATCCAGTTGAAGTCATCCCGGCAACTAAAAACCAGCCTTTCGGCGTAAAGACGAGGCTTGGATGGACCCTAGCTGGAGAGTATGAAAGAGTGCAAAAGCAACCCAAACAACGATCTCACCAGCAGAAACAGTACGTGTACCACGTATCACGAAGAAGCTCCGACGATCAGCCTCTTGATGAATTGCTTGAGCAATTCTGGAAAATTGAAGCTGAAGGAACTCAACCCGAGCCTGAATCTAAAAATCCCGTTGACAAGGAAGCCCTTGATATATTGAACAAAACAATCAGCTACAATGGTGAAAGGTACGAAATTGGACTGCCTTGGAAAAAACCATTGAGAATTGAAAATAATTATTTTGCAGCTCTCAGCCAGCTGAAAAGTCTTCAGAAGCGACTCACTAATGACCTCCAATTGAAAGAGTTGTATGAGCAAACTCTCACAACAGATCTTCAAAAATTTTATGTCAAGCCAGTTGAAATGCAGCAGCCAGAACCCAAGAAAATTTGGTATTTGCCTCATCACCCAGTGGTTAATCCAAACAAGCCCGGAAAAGTGCGCAGAGTAGCAAATGCTGCGGCCAAGTTTAGAGGACACTCTTTGAACTCCAATTTGATCACAGGACCAGATTTGCTGAACAACTTGGTAGGAATTCTTCTGAGATTTCGTGAAAACCCAGTTGCCATTCTCTCTGATATCGAAGGCATGTTCATGCAGATAGCAATAAGGCACGAGGACCAATCTGCATTACGCTTTCTCTGGCCGAATGAAGAGATGGTTAACCAATAACAGTTCACCAGATTAATTTTTGGAGCAACCTGCTCCCCATTTTGTGCAATTTTCGTTCTGAACCGTTGCGCAGAAGATAATGCAATTGAATTTCCAAAAGCAGTTAATGCAATAAAGAATCATTTTTATATGGACGACTATATCCATTCTTTGCCGTCTATAGAAGAAGCAATTGACACCATTAACCAGACTAAAGATAGCCTTCATAAAGGTGGCTTTCGCTTGACAAAATTTGTGTCAAACAAACATGAAGCCCTAAGGTTCATTGAGCAAGAAGATCGAGATGAACTGAAAGAGATCAATAGAGTCCTCGGTCAGAAATGGAATACCAAAACTGACTGTTTTCTAATGAAGACATTAGAACATTTTCCCCGAATTGCAATTGAGTATACACAAAGGAAAATGTTCAGCTTAGTATCAACAATTTTCGATCCCCTAGGAATTTTGTCCCCGCTCACAATTAGAATCAAAATGCTTTTACAACAAGTCTGGAAGCTAGGTAAGAAGTGGGATGAACCACTTCCCGTAGATCTTCATTCCAACCTACAAAAAGTGCTCGATAGTTACTTTGCAATGCCTGATATCGAAATCCCCAGATGGTTGAACTCCTTAACGAATCAGGAAAATAATCACCAGCTCCATGTCTTTGTTGACGCCTCAACCGTTGCATTGTCAGCAGTTGCTTACATTCGCACCCAAAAACAGGACGAAATCTTTCAAACATCTTTTCTGCTTGGAAAATGCAAAGTTGCACCAATAAAACAAATTAGTGTGCCAAAATTAGAACTCGAAGCAGCCGTTTTAGGTACACGCCTCCGCACATTGATAGAAACCGAAATGACATTAAAATTTGAAAAAGTCTACTTGTGGACTGATAGTCGTGTTGTCTTAGATTGTATCAGTTCAACTAAGAAACAAAACGTTTTCGTCTCAAATCGACTCGAAGAAATTAAGAGAACAACTAAAACTGATGAGTGGAATCATGTCCCAACTAAATTTAATCCAGCCGACCATGGAACGCGTGGCCTTGAGCCGTCAGAAATCCCCCCGAAATGGCTTACAGCACCACAATTTTTGCAAAACAATGAAAGTTCTTGGAAAGATTTGAAAAAGATTTCCACCGTAGGTGCCGTAACCAGAAATACAAAAACACCAATCAAACCTGTTCTAGACCCAAACCGCTTTTCAACATGGAATAAGCTACTTTTAACCCTTGCAACTGTCTTCAATTTAATTTACAGAGCTAAGAAGAATCGTTCCGACAAAAGCCAATACACAAAAGATGATGTTTGTTTATCTCAAAGTTTTCTGCTGAAGCTGTCTCAAAACAATGCTTTTTCCTCAACAATCAACGCATTAAAAAGAACACAAAAATTAGACGCCAAGAGCAAATTGCGAAACTTAAATCCAATAATTGACCAAAACGGACTCCTACGATCTAGTGGCCGTCTCTTATTTGCTCCAACAGAATTGGAGATCGAAAAATGTCCAATAATCTTGGACGCAAAGGAAAAGATTGCTAGACTATACCTTGAACATGCGCACAGAATTTGTGCTCATCAAGCAACAGAACCGGTCAAAGCTTTCGTACAACAACGCTACTACGTCATTGGACTTCGAAAAACACTACTTCCAATAAAATACCGATGTTTTCTGTGTCGCCGTTTTGACACACAAAATATACAACCAATAATGGCCCCACTTCCTGCATTCCGCTTCCCCACAGAAGAAACCAAATTTCCGTTTGCCAACACAGGACTGGACTTTTTTGGCCCGTTTTATATTGAGGACAAACAAAGCAAAATCGAGAAACATTATGGACTTATTTTTACATGCCTCGTTACGCGAGCAGTCCATTTAGAAACATGTCCAGATTTAAATACAGACACCTTCCTCAATGAATATCGACGATTCACCTGCCGAAGATGCCAACCTATTTTATTGTACAGCGATAACAGAAAAACATTTGTTGGCGCCTCCGAAGAGCTGAAGAAGTCGGTTAAGGCTTTAGACAAAGACAAGATTTATAAAGCCCTAGCTGCAGTCAAAACCACATGGAAATTTAACCCACCATACGGCCCTCATTTCGGTGGCGTGTGGGAGCGATTGATTCAGAGCGCCAAAAGGACACTCTTAATCATTCTAGGATCTAAGCGTCTCTCCTTCGACATCTTTGAGACAATAATGGTAGAAGTCGAAGCAATCCTGAATTCCAGACCCTTGACAAACGTTGCTGATCAGCCTGAAAACGAAGAACCACTCACTCCTAACCATTTCCTCATTCAACGCCCTTACAGTTCCTTGCCACCCGGAAACTTTGGAGACCAACAGCCAGCTAGTTTTAAGAACTGGAAGCACGTGCAGCAGTTGATGAACCACGTGTGGCGGCGTTTGATTAAGGAGTACCTGCCGACATTACTCAAGAGACGTAAATGGACAGACAACAACCAGCCTCCTCTGAAATTAGGAGATGTTGTGTGGGTACTCAAGGACTTGACGCCGAGAGGAATCTGGCCCCTTGGAAGAGTTGTGGAAACATCCCCTGGACGAGACGGTGAAGTACGAGTTGCCAAAGTAAAAACGGCTTACGGCTCCTTCGTGCGTCCGGTCGCCGGCCTCGCACGGGTTTTTTCCCCATAGTTTTTTAATTCAAATTTTTCGCTTCGGTCTTAGGCAACATGAGCTACATCCACCCCCTTTGATGTTATTGCCCTTACAGTATTTTCATTCCAATTATATAGTTTCAAGGATATCGGATCAAACGACAATCAAGATGATCTCCAACCCCTGCCCTCCTTCTTGGAGCATGTTCCCAATGACCTTGGGAACTCAAGAAAAGCATGACATTTGCTGATGATTAAAACTACCGCCAAAAACCTGAGAGTTACTCTTTCCCAAAAACATCTGACAAGAAGTCGCAACCAAATATGAGCAACCAAAAGTCTAGAATATATGTTTCAGTACACGAGATTAATCTAGCCGGCCCAATATTCCCCACTTCTTTAGTTTTTAAATCTGCTGAATATTTTTTTGCTTAGCCATTTTCGCTCCAATGTTCAATGCAGCTGTCGAGTTAATTGAAATTAATTGTTAAATAAATTTAGCATTTATTTTGAACACAATTTATTTCAACTTTTTGATTATTTCAGAGTGATTATCGACTTGGGTATTGTGTTATCAGGTGTACTTTGCATTTAATAAAGTTTTTCTCCTTGTTTCAGGAAACGCTTCTGTAGTCCAAAAGCAGTATAGAATTTTCAACTATTTGCAATTTTTTCTCGATGAAATCAAGTTTGCAAACATTTGCAAAAATCAACTTCTGAAAAGCAAAGTTTGATTTTTTCCAAATTAAGCAAAATGTGCAAACGATAGGCTCAGTTCGTTCTGATCCATGTCGGAATCCGTCATTTTTTCTATTCAGGGCACAAAATTAGCTCGAATCGAATAAAAAACTTTTCGAAGATACAATGTCAAGCAGAAGACAGTCTAATTCAGTTTTACTTACGGGGTTAAATTCTATCGATACATAAAGCAAATCTTCAAACTGTTTAGCAAATAGCTGCAAAATCAATTCCTTATTTTGCCAATTTCTTCATTAACTTGTAACTAATTATAAACTTGTTTAATCTTAAAATTACGTTTAAACTATATTCTGATCAAATTTTGTGTTTTTAGGCTGCTGCAGCTACCAAATTTTGACTTATTTGAAATTTGGTCAGAATTTTGGATACTCGCCTGAACACTATCTCTCCAAATTGACCGATTTCAGCAGTGTTGGAAAATCTCTGAACTACATTGTGGTTAGCTAGAAGGCCGCTTCATGTTTAGCTTATTGTCATAAAATTCTGAACCTTTTCAGTTATTTTCCTGGTTCAGATCAGAACCCCAAACAATTTCTGTAAAAATTTAAGTAACGAATTGTGACCATAGTTGACGATTGAAAGTGTCAATTATCAGAATAGTGTGAAGGACAAGTGCTGAATTTTTATAATTTTTAAACCAATTTTTGTGTTGAAAAATCTCCAGTTAGAGATTTAAAAATTGTTTTTAATATATTAGCAAGTTCAGCAATCCAAACTGAACTAGGGAGTAGAGGAAGCCACTGTTCAAAATCAAATTTATATATAAAAAGCTCTGAAAATTTAGGAGGAAATAAATTGATGCGTGGAAGAAGAAGTAAGAGAACGGGTGACACGTATCGAAAAAATTAGTTGCGTAGAAAATTTGTTGCACAATTTTTTTTCAAAATTTGTTTAAAGTTAACCGCTTAATTTGTTGACAAATACTGAATATATGTGAGGCGCGTGATGAAAATTAACCACATGAAGCGGCTAAATTTGTAAAAATCTACCCGATGAAAAATGTTCAAATTTTGTCAGCAATTTTCCTAAAATGTTTGATAATGCAGACTTCAACTGTTACCAAAAATGCTGGGAAAAATAGAGATCCTAAGAGTTTGATTTTTTTCAGTAATCCAACTTTTATGTTAACGGCGCAAAATGTCTTTAAAAACATATTTTTAAGGCAAAAAGAAGAATAAATAACAACATAGGGGGCAGAAATGACACTAGAATTTAAGCAAATCAAAGTCTGGAAAAAAGTTTTTTCGAAGCAAGCAGATCAAAAAACGAGCAAAGACCTTTTTTCCTTTGCGCCCCCCGTACGTTGGTACGTTGTGCTCCTCCCTTCCCCTCCCCTCTCACGCCTTTATAGAATTGGTTATGGAATCAACTTATGACAGAAACAACTTAATCAACAATAAAACGCACAGAACGAAAAAATCTGAGGGACTATACAAAGATTGTGTTAATTATTTCAGTGAAAAATTCCCTGTGACACTTTCAAAGGAAACTTTCAGAGGCAAAACTTATAAAATTGCTCTAAAAAGAAAAAGTGAACAAGAAAAACTATATCGAGAAGCACAAAATCAGAAAAATGAGCAAAACTTTTAAGCACAGACAAAAACCGGTCAATTTTTATTTAAAACTAATAGAGTGTCTTTAACTAAAGCAAATCAAAACTAAAATCTATTAATTGGAAACGCAGATTGAATCTAAAACTGTATTTTTGTACTATTTCAATTGTACTAATATAAAAAAAAATAACTCACAAACACCTATTGTTAAAAAACAGAGTTTAATCTAAATGGCTGCAATAAAAATGCCAAAGGTGATAAAGAAAAAATGACTCGGTTAGCAAAAGTTTTACCACATCTACTCTTTTCCACTCTCAAAAAGGGGACAGGAACAGAACGTCACTCTCTCTTCCGTCACCTCCTCAGCAATTCGACTTAAACACTTTGTTTTCACGCATTTCACTACTTGTTTCAAACAAAATCCAACAAAATTACGGGTAAAAGAATACATTGCCGGACGAATTCCGGAAACGTTTCAAATTTGTCAAGACCGGACCAACGAAATTAAAATTAACTAGCGTCTAATGGCAGAGATTAACAAAACAAGCCAAAATAACAATCCTTTTTCAAGTAACGAAAGAAAAATCAGCCAACAAAAAATGAAGCTGAAAAAGTTCAGAAAACATATAAACCTTTGATACAGTACGAGTACAAGTACACATAAGAAAAATTTTCATTTCATTTAATCAAGATTATAAAATTGCTTATTCGACATCAAGCAAGCAATAATAGGCTCACTAAGATCCCTAAAATTTTTAAGAAAAAATGAGAATTTTTTGAAAAGGATATAAATTGTTCAAATTCTTGCCAGGTTTTTTTGAAAAAAAAATCTACTTCTTTGCATATAATAAAAATCATTCTAAGCATTCGAAAAAACGCCAAGGAGAGTTAGGCTTCAATTTTTTATAACAATAGATGCTATAAAACAGTGCAATAGGTAAAACATCGCTAAATGCCGATATTCACTAAACATTCCTTAATGCCAATATTACTTGGTTTTATTCCCGAAACAACTTATAATTGGCAAAAAAACTAACGAAATTGGTTCATGCTAGAAGAACCGGTGAAAAGGGAAAGAAAATGACGGACAAAACAGCTTAAAATTACCTTCTCTAAAAATTTCTGAAAAAAAACTATCTAGCAAGAGCTGAGACGCTACTTCCAACACGTCACGAAAAGGGAACATTAACAGAAAGTCATTCTGTCTTCTGTCATTTTCTCAGCACTTGGATTAAGTTCTTTGTTTTCACGCTTTTCACTTCTTGTTTCGAACACGCTCGCTCCAACAAAACTACCGATTAAAAGAACATTTCCGCAAGAATTCCAGAAACATTTTGAATTTATCACTGCCGAAGAGAAGACTTTCAAGTAACTAGCTTGTAATGGTAGAAAGCATAAAAACAAGCAAAGTTAACAATAGTAACTCAAACAACAAAAAATCTATCTGTCAACTAAAATTTACCTTAAAAGTTTCAGAAAACATAATAACTTTTGATACATTACAATTACACAAGCAATAATAGGCTCAAAAACTTAAAGGTCGAAAACACCAACTTTTAGAGAAAAAAATGAAAGAATTTTGAAAAGGAGATAAACTAAAGAATTGTTCAATTTTTTATCAGACTTTTTTAAAAAGCGGCTGTTGACGAAAAAAGCGTCATTAAGTCAAACCGCAGAATACCTAGGAACGTTAGGCCTCAGTTTATTTAACAGTAAATGCTTTAAACAATGCAATAGGAAAAACATGGCAAATATAGCCTAAAAATCTGCAAAACAACTGTAAATTTTCCACTTTAGAGTAACACTACCTTTTGCCATCACAAAGTTTTGAAAACTTATTGAAAGAAACCGAAAAATATCACCCAGTACACAAAGATTTTTTTGACAACGAAAAACCTTTAAACTAAAAAAAACAGTTTGAATAAGCTAAACGTGAACAAA
This sequence comes from Convolutriloba macropyga, assembly GCF_964194025.1. NCBI lineage: Eukaryota > Metazoa > Xenacoelomorpha > Acoela > Convolutidae > Convolutriloba > Convolutriloba macropyga. Next base: position 56,493,114 of record NC_134478.1, read on the forward strand.
AAAATCGTTCTACTAGCTAAATTTTCTTCACACCTACATCTCTCGTATCCATTCAAAAAAAAAATAGGAACAATACCCTTCTCTCATTTTGCCGCTCTTTGATATTGTTCTTTTTTTTTTCAAACAAGACAATTTTTTCAAAATTCTTCAAACATTTCCCAAAACAACTCGAAGAAAAAATTGGTCAACCTAACTGACGTAATGAACATTTTACGTAACAACACGGATCACTTTGATACAATAACATTAAAATCAAAAATGTCTGACCAGAAAAGATAATGAAGTATCTGATAAAGAATTCTTTAAGTTGCGAGTACAGAACAACTATTGGCAGAAGGCCCTGCAACGCGCTTAGTTGTCATTCATTGATCAATTACTGAAAAACCATGAAAAAAATTTGAAACCGTGAAAAATTGGGTTAGGGAAAGAAATTGAAGAAAAAAGATCAAATATTATTCTGTACAAAATTTCAAAAGGAAATTGGTAACATATTATACATAATTTGCAAATGTACTACTTCATAATCACTTTTTTAAAATTGCTCTTACTGCTTCTGGTTAAGCATTCAACCGCCCGGCATCCTACAGATTTAAAGAATAAAAAGCAAAGCACAAAAAAGAAGAAAGAAAGAAATTAGAATATTGTATATGTTTCCTTGAAAAGTGCCCCCTTTTTCAATATTACTTAAACAAATAGAGCCAAAAAATTATTAAAAAATAAGCAATTTATAATAGCCTTCGAAACCCGTCTTTCATTAGAAAAAAACAAAAATTGCAAAATAATTAAGAAAAAAATTTAATAGCTCCTCGATTTATTTTTCTCAACAAAAGAGGTTTAATACCAACAAAACTGTAATTACTTGGTATCTCAGAACTCCTTAAGTATTAAACATTTTTCCAAATTCTACTTGAAGCAGTAAAACAAAAGGCAAATAATTGATAAAATTTGTCTAAGAATCAGCAAACCAGTTGAAAGATCTCCAAATTACCAATAAATTCATGGTAACTACCAAAAATGTCTAATCCTCAATCAAAACAAATCACAATTTAATAAATTATCATAATCGAATTTCTGAATCAAAAATTTCTGAATCAAAATGAATCGCGCGCTTGAAAAGAGCGCTCGTGAACAAAAAAATCGCTCGCTTGGAATTTTTTTTCTTTTCACACCTCAATTTCTCGCTCTCTCTCCAAAACAGTAGTACGAACAAAAACCACTCTCATTTTGCTCCGCTCCTCATATATGTTCAGCACTCAAACCACTCATTTAAGGAGCCTCAATTCTACTTCAAATTTCACTCCAACGAAACTGATTAAAAAATATAGCAGTACAAGTCCTGAAACAATTCTAAGAACTTCAACGGACTAAATAATAGGCTTTGAAAAGATTCGAAAAATTATTTTGAAAAATTCCGCTTAAAAATTAAAAAACCTTGAACATCGAAGTCAAATTGACCCACGTGAAAAATAAACCACCACCAAGAAAGTTAATTTTTATTCAAACAACATTTTCTTACTAAAACTTGAAATTAGAGTGAAAAAATTTTACGCCACAAAACCACTCGCATTTTCACTCCATTTCCTGTATAGACTCGACCCAAATCATCTCTTCAGTTTGTCTTTAAGAACTGATCTTAAAACTTTGAACAGATCTTGAAAAATATAACAAAAATACTCTAAAAGTCCGCAAAAAACCTGAAAAATTCCTTTATTAGTAATCACTTGAACTATCAAAAACCGTAGAAAAACCCATTGAAAGAAATCGAATAATATCACCTTAGTCTTCATTAATTTTGTAGTTTCCAGTAAAACTTTGAAATTGAAAACAAAATTCGAAAAAACCGCTCCTGAACAAAAAATTTGCTCGCTTTGCGAAACTTTTTCACACCTTCTTTTCTCGCTCTGTTTCAAAAAAAGGTATAAACAAAAATACAGTTTGTTTTTTCTATGCTCTTCTGTTTCGTTCACCTAAGCAGATTTTTCAAACCTAATTCACTCCATGGACTTTCGGTTTCTGTACTCGTTTACTTATTAAAAAACAGAAAACTATAACGCCTCTTCGAGTGCTAAAAAACAGAGAACCAGTACTCCTTTTTGAGTAAAAAAAGAAAACAGTTAGCTCAAATAGTTGATCCAGAGTTATTATTCAATTGCTGAACTAACGTCTTTAATGATACTCGGAAATAGTGTGCTAGAAAATGGATTTGGGGAGGGCAAATTTCGGGAGTCGGGCTGATGGTTTTGGGTGGGGGAGGGGTTGTGTCAGTTATGGGAGTCCGAACCTCCGAGAAATTTTGACACCTCAGAGGTTATCTTATGTCGCATTTTTACAAAATTTTAAGGCTCTAAGTTAATGCTCAGCAATTTAATCTCCCTTCTGTGTCCAATTGTAGCAGTTTCGCCTCATCTCGTTTGAAAGTCATTAAAATTAATGCTGTTGTTTTGCATCGTGCAATACTTTTCAGTAAATTTTTTTTTAAATTAAATTAAATTTGTGATTAAGAAGTTCTAGAATTCGTGATCAGTCATAGTCGTAGACAAATAATTATTATTTCGTCCAAAAAATTATTCATGCGAGATTAAAGAGCCAAAAACATATTGTTTTTTGCATTGACAACTAATTTACTTCCAAAACCAGTCGGTTAAACTTTACAAGTCAGGTATAATATATACTTTTTATTGCTGCTCTACAATATTTTAAATCAAAACCAAGAGTTCCGTGTTCTGCTGAGCATAAAGATAACTAATAAAGTAAATAAAGTTTGTTTCGAATGGCACATCATGTTTAAACTGATGAAGCAGATGCGGATTTAACATTATAAAATTTAATTTGAGATTTTCTTTCCGTATTTGAAGTGTAGGTTTAATTCATTTCGGAATAATTTTTTGTTGGACGGAACGATTGCTTGTTTTTAAAATGATCAGCTGTTAAATTTGGCTATTTATCTCTCACAAAAAATTACGCCAAGGAAAAAGTTATGTGAACAAAATGCATCTCCTCAAAAACATCATTTCTTAACTTCGGAACAACCATTTGAATGATTAGCAATTTTGCTGGTAAAATGTCAGATTTCTTTAAACAATCTCTTGACCTTTCAAACTTTTTTGTCATCTAGCATAGTTTGATTCCCCAATTTATCTATCGGTTTATTGACGAGTTGCTCAGATTTTGAAACAAAAAAGCACTAAATTTTATATCTGGCAGCTCTACAAATATGGACAACAATAATTTGAAAAGTGGTATTTGATGAAGTACAGTATTTACTGATGATATGACCCCAAAAATTGTTTTAAAAAATTGCTCTTGTTTGCGCCAAAATTACACCTAAGAGATAGAAACACATAGCAGATTCAAAAAATTTAGTGCTTTAAAATTTAAAAACAAGGTAACTAAATTGCAGCATTGAACTAATATTCAAATAATTGGTAATTCTTAAATTATAAAATTTGTAATACCTTATACGAACTATTTTCCAGGTACGCCGGTACCCATACAACTGTGCAAATGTCATATCTTACATCAGTTTCGGCGACCGTTCAGTTCTCAAGATCTATTCCAATGGTCGCGACGTGACGAATGATATTTTCACGCTCCCACTAAACCCAAACCAAGAAATTTTTGTTTTCAACGGAACAGCTCAACTTTTATCATACCTGACGTTTGATTGGTTCAAGTTGTATGTTATGTGCATTGAACAGCCTTGGATTTGCGACAGTTTTCCAATCAAAACAACTGATTGATAATAACTAAATGTTTATAAAAAGAATTTTCTTCATTGAATAGGATGTCAATTGATAAAATTTATATATTTATGAATGATTCTAGCAAGATTTAGCAAAATAATTGAGAGTATTAGGATGCGAATTGAGTGTTTGCAAAATACTTTTTCAGTTTTATCAGAATCTTTTGAAAAATTGAAATTTGATAGCAGCTATTTTCCGATTTTATATTAAGAAACTATTTCATATTGAGAAACAACTTACTTCATCTGTGTTTTCTCAATCTAACGCTTTTCCTTTTTCCTAATAAGCATGCATAAATATGCAATAGTTTTTTCTATGAAAAAACTAATCACTTTGTTTGCGACCAAATATCAGGTTGTGACCTTGTGTTTGTTTACCCGGATAACAATTTCAAATAATTATGTTTATTTTAATTCGTTTCTGTCATTTTGTCCGAGAACTTTGACTCGTTCAATATTAGATTAAATTGATGATAATGGCCTAATATTTTTCATCCACTGGCTTGAAGTAAACTTATAATAGACAAAATTATTTGTTACCAATTGTTGTTTATGTTACCATTGAAAAATGAAATACTTCTTTAATGTTAAGATTGCTCTTTTTATTGCTTTCTCTACTTCTGTCACATGGGGTTATACATCACTTGATTTTCTGCTGCCCGATCTGTCAACCCACATTGGGCGAAACTGCTTCCGATATAGGTTAAAACCCAAAATTCAGCTCAATGTAAAAAGCGCAAAGTCGAAGTAACATCAGTAACAGTCGTTAAATAAAAATTTCCGGTCTGACCGGCGACTTTTTTTAGTTGGTGAATTTTTTTATTGTGGTGAAACTTTTATTTAGGTGAATAGCTTAAGCGTATTGCGTAAGTTTTTACTGCTAAAGTTAAAAAATTTATTTTTCTCAGTTTTGGAAAATTTGATGAAATTAACGTTCGATCGTTATATTTACTAATTTCTTCACAAAAACGCGAATTCATTGAAATTCTTACATTATTTTGTGGTGAAATATAGACAAATAAATTTCTGTAATACTTCCAATGAATTAAAAACTTTTGTTCGAGGTGAAATAGTGAACGGTGAGAACCAATCTAAAACTGTTCCGTTCTTCTTAAGAACTCTGACAGCAAAAATGACTAAATTGCCCGAAAACAAAAAAAATATGCAGTTTATGGAAAAACTGGACAACTTGATTTAGAGAAATTTTGAAAAACAATTTTTGCGCTTAAAAAAATCTTCCAATAAAATTATTTCTCGGCCTTCAAATTTGAATTGTTATAACTACATGGAAAATTGAAGAAGTTTGGGCAAAAATCATGACTAAACACTCACAGTATTCAAAATAAATTAAGGTGCCAGTCGGAGATAAACTTTGTCTTCATAGAAACAATGAGAAAGCATGGCATTTTGTCAAGTTTTCAGAAAAACGTTTAATCGACGATATACTATTTAAAAAGGAATGGAACAGGCTTTAAAACAAATTTTCACCCGCGCAAAACAGTTGTAGTGGTAAATTGAAGACCTCAAGCTTTTATTGAACTACCCAGACCTTAGTCTCATAGCATTTCAGTGCTGAATAATTGTATTCCAATTGTATTACGTCGGCCCAGTACTGTATCAGTGTATCCTAAGAGTATGTTGCTACCTCATTATGTGCAGTCTTTTCCCATAGATACATTTTTTTCTGAAGATAGACTGTACATCTTTGGTTTTGATTCTCATGAAAACGCGATGCACTTTTTGAGCATGACGATGAGTTTACTATCTTAAATATTAAAAGTAACGTTTTATCATTAAAAAAAGTACCCGCCAAAACCAGAAAATACACACCGAGTGCAAAGAACCTGCCAAATTTTCAACTGCAGATTTTTTTATGGTTTTTTTATTCAAGATGGTATTGACGTTTTGCATGTCTTAGTTTTAGCTCATCGAAAAGATCCAGTACGTGATTTGTATTCACTATGTCCAGACTAAGCTCAGAATTTTACTATAAATTTTAAATGAAATGTCTATAAAATGTCATGATCAGAACTATTGGCATAGTAGAAATCATAATAAAAATACTATGATACAGTACTGAAATATTATGAGACTCAGGTCCGGGTAAAAGTTTTCAAAATACTTGCCGGAAAGAAACTGTAAATTTAATTTGAGCTAATGACATTGCTAGTTTTTGCTCTAAACTTCCGAACCCAGTTCTAAACTTCTTATAAATCCCATGCAATATCTAGCAAATCAGCTGGAAACTTAAGTATACTTTAAGGAAGGGAACTCAAATAAATTATAATTACTATAATTATAAATTCTCAGCCCCCCTTTTCGACTTTATATCTTCCCCAAGTTGAAAATTCCTCTAGCATTAGTGACTATTACACATTGAATTATTTTTATTTTCACCGCATTCACCACATTTCTTACATTAATTTGCCATAATGAATTTCGTGGTGAATTTTTGTAAGAAATTCGGTGAATTTCGTGGTGAATTTTTGTAAGAAATGCGGTGACTTTCGTGGTAAATTTTTGTAAGAAATGCGGTGAATTTCGTGGTGAATTTTTGTAAGAAATGCGGAGTATTTCGTGGTGAATTTTTGTAAGAAATGCGGTGAATTTCGTGGTGAATTTTTGTAAGAAATGCGGTGAATTTCGTGGTGAATTTTTGTAAGAAATGCGATGAATTTATGTAAGAAATGCGGTGAAAAGTGTTGAACTATTTTTTTTCACCGCATTCACCGCATTTCTTACATTAATTTGCCATAATAGTCTATGCGGTGAATTTCGTGGCGAATTTTTGTAAGAAATGCGGTGAATTTCGCGGTGAATTTTTGTAAGAAATGCGGTGAATTTCGTGGTGAATTTTTGTAAGAAATGCGATGAATTTATGTAAGAAATGCGGTGAAAAGTGTTGAACTATTTTTTTTCACCGCATTCACCGCATTTCTTACATTATTTGCCATAATAGTCTATGCGGTGAATTTCGTGGCGAATTTTTGTAAGAAATGCGGTGAATTTCGCGGTGAATTTTTGTAAGAAATGCGGTGAATTTCGTGGTGAATTTTTGTAAGAAATGCGGTGAATTTCGTAGTGAATTTTTGTAAGAAATACGGTGAATTTCGTGCTGAATTTTTGTAAGAAATGCGATGAATTTATGTAAGAAATGCGGTGAAAAGTGTTGAACTATTTTTTTTCACCGCATTCACCGCATTTCTTACATTAATTTGCCATAATAGTCTATGCGGTGAATTTCGTGGCGAATTTTTGTAAGAAATGCGGTGAATTTCGTGGTGAATTTTTGTAAGAAATGCGGTGAATTTCGTGGTGAATTTTTGTAAGAAATGCGGTGAATTTCGTAGTGAATTTTTGTAAGAAATACGGTGAATTTCGTGCTGAATTTTTGTAAGAAATGCGATGAATTTATGTAAGAAATGCGGTGAAAAGTGTTGAACTATTTTTTTTCACCGCATTCACCGCAATCACCGCATTTCTAACGAAAATTCACCGGTTTGACCGCATTTCTTACAAAAATTCATCCATAAACCTCCACCCGGGTGGAAACAAACTTTAGGGTTTGTTGTCAAATGCATTAGTCACTAAAGCTGGAAAAAAACTTGACCTAAGGTGATATCTGTTATGTTGTATCATTTGTAACGGAATTTTTTTCTTTGGAAAAGGCAACTTTTGAAAGAACTAAGATGATTAAAACTTGGCTTAGATTTTTTTGTTCAGTTTTTGAAGTTTTTTTAAAAAAAGAAGATCCCTTCGCTTGTTTTGAGTTAACGTGTTAAAACTTTCGGGGTTGCGGGGGGAGTGGGAGGGGGTATTATAGCAACAGGAAAAGCACCTCAACAAAAGGCACGGACAGATTTTAAGGAGCCAAGCCAAGCGCAAATTCAAAGTAGACGTTCAGTACACCATTTGCCGCAAAACGTATATTTGGGCAAAACGTACTTTTGTATATAAATTTTTAAAAAACTCAAAACAATCTAATGGTTTTAATCAACTATTTATTAAAATTGAACTATTGGTTATAATGGTGAAGGCCTAAAATTACAACATATTCATTCAAATGAATTCAAAATCTTGCAAACTTTGTACTAGTTTTCAATTTCATCGTTACCTGTCGAAATCGAGTGCAGTTTTCAGAAGTAATAATTCGTATAAACGATTTTGGACTTCAGAACATGTAATGTTCGTGTTTTCTGCTAAGTATAGATTACGTGACTCTGCTTGAAGTCACCGAGAACTTCTGGCGTTTATCCAAAATCACGTAGAAAGTTCGAGATGCTGAACCAGGCCAGCCAGATGTTAAAACAAGTATTCACCCCAAAACTTGTATTTGGGGTAAAACTTGTAAAAATTTATATTACCCTCGGGCCGATGTTTCACCCTTACTCCACCTCTTATTAGCATGGATTAGAATGTAATGCCAACTTCACTCTTTTTTATTGGGAAAAAGAGTGTGAGAGTGAAAAAATACACAGTATCTAAACTCTTTTTTTCTCATTATTTTGGGGCAAAATCTTCGGCCCGGGCAAAATTTTTGGTTTAAATCCAATATAGCAAAACAGGTCTATGAAAGTTGAAATCCAAAACCACTAAATATGAACTGTTTGAGTTTTTTTGCAGTGGATCTTTCTGTCTTCTTCGATTCTATTCGGAGGCAACGGTTTCAATGAGACCCAGCCCTAACACCTCCGACATCAGAGTGATGGAAAAGATTGCACGCGACACTCACAGAGTAATCAACTGGTACAGCTTCAACTCTGATCATGGTTAGACAGTTAGCGGAACTTCTTTCACCTTAGTTCACAACAAACTGAAGTATTAAATTTTACCCAAAAACTACCGACAAAAGCTTTCGATTTAAACCCAACACACACTTTCGTTTTAAACCCAATAAAACACATTTTTTTTTACAAAAATTGAATCGCACAACCATTTTGTATTTTTACCCGATATCTCATGTGAAAGCGGGCCATGCGATAAAAGACTCGATTACGTGGAAAAATGTGTAAGTTTACACAATTTTCTGGGACTTAACCATCGAAATTTTTTGTCCATGAGCTCACATTAGCCCATAGACAAAAATTTTTTTATTGCTTCAAGTGACTCGCAAAACATATTACCCGATTTTTTCATTAGAAACAGACACAAGACAAACGAACCGTTTACACGAAGAATGGTATTAAGTTACGCCACTTTCAACGACTTAACCAATGTATTTTTGTGTGATTCATATCATAAATCATATAATAAACGCAATCTTTTTCATGCACATTAAAAAATTCTTTTGAACTGAACAACACCTTTCTTGAATCAAAAACAATAGAACTTTATGCTTGTGTCATTGACAATTATGTTTGAGGAACCAAACGTGTTTCCTGTTCCCTTAACAAAGTTGTGAGAAAACCCTCCAATATTTTGAGTGAATAAAAACAAAAAATCGACTATTTCCAGACAGAAATATAACTTGCAGTAATTGCATACACTCTATTTTAATTTTAACTTGTGAACACTGCGACAGTTTTAAACATATCGTTCATATTTGGTTTCTGGAACCAATTTGGTCAAAACATAAGAATTTGCTTTTTTAGTTGTTTTTTTTCTGAACTTGGGCCTCTGTGTCCAGCAAATTATTTTGTAAGTTCTTCTACAATTTTCACTGCAAAAACAGAAAATTACTTTATTTTTTCATGGTTAGCCAGTTCGTGGGGCTTACTTCACAATCTATTTTAAAAGAATCTAAAGAACAAAATGCTGGCCGGAAATGATAAAAACTCCTGCTTCTCATACACTCTAAAATGATCTCGGTGAATCATCCCAATATATGTGTTTTAACCCGGTTTCTCATACAAAATTAAAGAAAAGACAAAATGATTGTTTATAAAGAAATATTCAAGAATACATGGCTTTCTCGCACTTACCTATAAAATTTTTTTTCACAAAACTACGCCTCAAGTCAAGTCAGAAACACATTTTTTTGTGTCTCTTTTAAGAATTTTGTGTGAAGAAGCACCCAGTATTTTGCGCAAATAAAAAAACAAAAAAATGACAGGCTTCAAAAAAAACTGACATGCGTTTTATCTGAACGCGTTATTACTTTTTTAAATCATGAAATCTGCAACTGTTTTAAAACATATTCTTAAATATTTCGTTTTTTGATCTACTTGCATCGAAATTTGGTCAAAGACATCAAAATTGCTTCTTTTAATTTTTTTTGAGTTTGGCACTTTTTCAACCAAAAACAGTATGCTTACAACAATTTTGAGTACAAAAATAGGACTTTGCTTCTATTTTGTTAATCAAATTTAACGGAGCTTACTTCATATTTGTTGGGAAAGAGCTATAGAAGAAAATTGTGCACTGAAGGTAATAAGAATCAATATGTTTTAAGACCAACGTTCATTCTTAAGTTTTTCAGCATGATGGAAGCATTTACAACACGGAAAATGTTCTTAATTCTCATGTAAAACAGATATAGAAAGGTTTAAAAAATTCATTTATCTGACAAATTGTGTATATTAGCACGAATATTTTGTTAAAAGTCAACAAAATATTTTGCTTTCTTTAGGAACAATTTTGTATGAAAGATTTTCTTTTTTTTTTCACCTGAAAAACGCACTTTTTTTACATGTGATAAACAATAAATTGACCTGTTCCAGACAAAAAAAAAGCAGATTACGCTTATTGTGGACATTCTACTCAAACTGTAATTGAGATTTTATCACAATTTAGAGTTATTTATTTTTACATTTCTTACCAAGGTCGGCCAAATTGATCTCTTTTTTAACTCTTCTGCTGTTGTTCGGCCTTTATTTTTACCTGCACAACATATGCTTACCTCAATTTAGACTGTTGGATCAGACGTTTGTTGATGCAATTCAATAAAGAAATGTGTTTTAACCAAATTTCTTATGCTAAAACGGACTCAAGATAAAAAAAACATAACAGGACACGTTCTGACGTACAATTCAAAGAATTTTCATTGACTTAACAAATAAAAACTAGTCATAGAACGGACTGTGAGTGAATTGGGAAAACCATTTCTAAACAAATCAGATACAAAAAACCGAAAAAACAATAAAAATCAAAGTGAAATTGCCGCATGTGAACAAAAAACCACTAGCGAGAAAGCGAATTTTTGTTCAAACACCGTTTTCTCACTCTACTTTGAAACTAGAGCGAAAAAATTTCACGCCGCAAAACGACTCGGTTTTTTGCTCCATTCGTGACCAAAATCACTACTCCAATTTGACTTCAAAAATCATGAAAATGTGTGAACAGATCTTAAAAAAAAGACCCCAATTGAATTGTAATTAAATGTGTGAGGTGAAGTAAATTTCGTTGGCTTTAGCGCAAGACAAGGTTTTTTGTGTGAAAATTTTTGCGCGTTTCCTTTTAAATTATTTTTCAAAAGGACATCACCTCTGGTGTGAAAACAATATATTTTTTTACTGATTTCACACGAACAATTGCATGAATTTTTCAAAATTTATCCTGTGGGTCTCATAGAAAAAATCTATCGTTCAGCCAGATAAAACCGTGTAAAATTGTGTAAATTGTTCATTAAAAATTAGGTCCGTTTTGACATGACAAATTGGTTCAAAACAACCAATATGTTTTGAATTTTTGAATCTGATATAAGCAAACAATATGTAGGTCTATATATAAGCCAAACCTCAGACCAATTATTGAACAAACAACATGCAAATATTCCGCCTAATTTGATCGCAATTAGATAAGAAAAGGAAACATTAATAACAATAGGTTCTAAAACAGTCTCAGGATCTCTAAGTTAGTGATTCATCAATTTGTCCACGACCTCTGCAATCTGATTGATACCTTTCGAAGCAGAACCTGTTCACCAATTCTTGACATTTTGGCCACGCAACAAAAGAGGTGCCTCAAAAAACCTCAAAGGCCCTCAAAAATTCATCAAAAATGTCCAAATCAGTTTGCTTCAAATTGGAGTTAAAATATTGGTTCTAAGTGCTGATAGAGGCCCAATAAAGAAAAAAGTTGCCGTTGGTAGATTAATCAGTGTTGATCTTGTTTGTAGATTAGTTCGGACCTTGATTGCGGACGCGGTACATAATGCTTGTATGCATTCTCCATAAAAGTTCTAATCAGTTTTTGTTTCAGATTTTTTCTTTTTTTGGGGGCAGAAGGTTTCAGTGCAAGATGGTCGCAAGAAACAACAAATGGTCGCAACAAAAGAGAACGCGCTCAACAGTTTTTGTTCCGACCCTCTTGAGGGGGGGGGGGAACTATATACTCAAAAGGTTTTTTTTGTTCAGACAATTTTGGCCGATCGATATATTTATCAGAGAGAGTTGAGACTGGTATCATTAGAACGATTGTCCAGCGTAGAATATGGAATTAAAAAGATTTTTTGATTTTCGTTTTCTACAGGGAGTTATCGAGGTTTCAACTTTGGAGAAAATAGAGTGAATTCTGGTGATTTTATTTCTATTTTCGGAATTTAAGACTATAATTTCGCTAATATAGCTAAAAAATTTTAATTTGTTAAAACTTTTTATGAAAGTGTTGTTGATTTTATTTTTAAAGACAAAAAAAATAATTAAAGACTGTTTCATCAAAAACAGCACGAAATAAATTTCTTTAGTCCTTTTTGAATAAAATTGCAGGAAGTGCGCACCCAAACAACACCAACACAATCTTTGTAGAGTAAAAATGAGAGTAAATTTCTACTTCAACCTCCTTTAAGAGAGCTCTGTAATTAAAACTATGCCGTTTTTTAGCTAACTTTACTAGTTGATTATGAAGTTTTCTTAATGGACAAACAGCATTAGCAGGTGGCTAGTTTTGGAACAATCTTCGGATTGTAATTCGGATTGTAATCAGTCGGTCTTTTTTATTAAAAAAACTTCGATCTTTTTTTATATTAATTAATTAACAGAAAATTTCAATTCAAATTTCACTAGTGATCGGTCCAATTGGCTTCCTAATTAGCTCAAAACAAATGTAGATGATTCATTAATTGAAAGCTTATGGTACTTTTGCTTTTGAAAACATTTGATTTTTTAATTAAAAAAGGCTTATTGAAATTTGCCTCCATTTTTCTATTATTTTGGTCAAATTTTAGCTTAGTGTCAGCAATGAAAGAATGCTTCCCCATTCTACAGAACTCAAACTCAATCTTTTTTTTACCGTTTTACGATTTAATTATTTGTTTTCGGGCTTTGATACTAGTAGAATTCACATTCTTTTTCATTTTTAGTTATTTGCCCATTTTTCATGTTTTTTAGTTTTGTCATGTTATCACGTTATTGACAATTTATATATATATCACATTGTTGGCGCACACAATTGATTATTTTAAATTCCTTCAAGATGTAGATTACGGTTTTAACGGCTTCGACACTACTTTCTTGAAGAACTTAAATGAATTTTTTAAATTTTGTCGCTGACTGTCGTTTTTACTTTGCCTTTTTAGTCGTTTCAAAATTCCTGTACAATGATCCAGTTTCATTCACTTCCCATGGAAGAATAGATGACCTGATATTCTGATATAAGTAAATAGCTGATGACTTTCAGGACTTTGAATACAATTGTTTTCCAAAAAAACACTTCGCAATTTAGTTACTTTTGTTGTCTATTTGTTACCTAATCTCGTTAATTACAGGCCAAATATGACAATATTGTTGTCAAGCGACGGTGGCAAAAACGATTGATTTCACAAAATCGAATGCTTTTAAAGAATTCGTTATGACTTTACTGGCTTCGACACGGGTTTTTGAGAAGAAAAGTAAATTAAGTTTTGATTTCGTCATATTTGACGTTCTTTTTGTAGACGTGAGGCATATTTTGGATAATTGCAGGTCTCAGAGGCTTCCTGTGGAAAAATAAACGAACCTATTCGAACCTTGCTTTTTGAAATTAATGGCTTTCAAGTATGTGGAAATAATTTTTTTCGGAAAAAAAACAAGTATCACCCAATTTTGCCTTTTCTTTCCTTTTTTGTCTAGTTTGTCTTATTACCTAGTTTCATTAATGAGAGGTCACATAATACATTATCGATGTTTGAAAAAGGTGCTATCGACGCAATTTGAGGACCAAAGTATGGCTTTAAGGCTTCGAAAGCGTTTTCTGGCAAGTTTTAATGGATTTTTTGTTTGTTGTCTATTTGTTGTTCTTTTTGAAACCGCATAAAAAATCGAATACCGACAGTTCTTATTTCCTTTCTAATGAATCCTTGGCAATGGTAAACCTATGGAATTTTTTAGTTGATTTCTAATGGTTTTCATTACTTTGATATTAACTGATTTTTAAAAAAGCAAAATTTTCAACTTTACTGATTTTGGTCTTTATTGTCTAATTGTTACCAAGCCCTATTATGGACTGGTGCCATATCTTTTCAGGTTAATTTCAAGTTATTTTATTTTGTTTGAGATTTATCCTACGCTATTTTGACTTTGTTATCAAGTTTTGTTTTTTAAAACAGGCATAAAGTTTTTGATGTAATTTTTCTTTGTTGTTGTTGTTTGATTTTGCTGTTCGTCTTGACTCGCTTTCTTAATATGGGTATATCTCTTCGATCTAATGCATCATGATTTATTGCACTAAGGTATTTGCTTTGGAGGCTATCTTTTTCTTCATACAGCAATTTTTTTGAAAAATACTTGAATTTTTGGTTTTTTCTATCTGTTTCTCATTTGGTAGACAATTATGCCAAAAATTGTGGATGAGCGGGGTCGGAACCTTATGTGTGATCGCACATTACCGATCCTCCTTGTTTTTTGAGACTAATATAGCTGGCCCAATGTTCCCCTTTTATTTGAAGCTACCGGATACATTTTGCAATCAGTTTTTGATCAAAAGTTCAGATTAGAATTTTGAAAAAAAGAAAAAACATTTATCATCGCCATTCACTGCAACTGTTCGATTATTTCCGGATGATAAAACGATTGGAGTATAGAACTGTTGGATGCACTTTGCATTCAATAAACTTCCTCTCATTCATAACGACGCTTCAATCCCAATTTTGTATAAAAATTGCAACTAATTGCCTAATTTCGCTCGCAAATATTTATAATTTTGTTTTGTAGAGGGCAAGTTTACAGTTTTTTTTATTAAATGTTAAGTTTGCTAACAATAGACTCACCTCGTTTTGATCCAGTTCTTATTAAATTACCAAATTCAGGTCAATTTTAACCACTACACAAAAATTTCTCGAATTGAGTTAAAAACGTTCTAAAGACGCAATACATTGTAATACAGTTCCCGATCTAGGGTTAATTTCTAACTTAACAAGATATATTAAATATTGAAATTTTTCAGCAAATATTTCCAAAAAACATTGCTTTATTTTTCCAAGTTTTGTATTAAATTTTCACTGATTATAAACTTGTCTCGACTCGAAATTCAATTTAAACTTTGTTGTGATCAGGTTTTTGTTTTTCTAGGATGTTGCAGCTACCAAATTTCGACTTATTTGAAATTTGGTCAAAACTTTGGATACTCGCCTGAACACTATCTCTCCAAATTGACCGATTTCAGCAGTGTTGGAAAGTATCTCAACTATCTTGTGGTAAGGACAAATGCTGTATCATGTGTAGTTTTCTGTCATAAAAATGCTGTGTCAAAAATGTTGATTTTTTCTGGTTTTTGGTTCAGATTTGGAAACAAATTAATTTTGAACAGTTGAGACTGAGAATCATTGTAACAATGAGTACACGTAACGTAATGCTGTTAGCATTAAAAATTTTTTAAAATCCGCTAAATAAGTGAAAACTTTTTAAGAGATGCGTTCAATATGTGTTCAATGTTGAGTTCCAGGTGCTGAATATTCGGCACAAAATTAACTTCACCTCTTGTAAACGAATTCCGTACAAAAATTTAGCACAAATTTGAGCGGAGTTCATACATTGATTGCAAAAAAATTGGTCAAAATTGTCCCAAATCAAGCTTGAAATTGAGATCGGAAATGACGGGTGAATGTTTGAATTATGTAAAAAAACGTGAACGAACAGTGCTGAAAATTTAAATTTTGTATTATGAAAATCATAATAGACAGAAAACAAAGTCTTTTATACTATGAAAGCAGTGAAATAAAGTCTAATAAACGAGACCAATATTCTTTTTTAATTTATACACTATCTTGTTAACAAATTCTTCAAAAAATTGTGTGTTTTTTAATAGCTTTTTGAGTTTTTGAGTAGAACAAAATTTGTTCTGGGAGCAACATTTTTTCTATAATATAATATTTCTATTACAATTTGTCGGGAAACTAATTGCGACTGTTATTAATGAGACTAAATCATAAGACTATAAATTAACATTAAATACAAGCTGAACTAATAAGTTTCAAAAACAAATTTACGAAACCACAGTTTTGAAGCCATTAAATTTATAAGATATGAACCGCGAGAACATAACATCTTCATTTGCGTCTCTTTTGATCATCATAACATCTTTTTGTAAAACGACTATCACAAAATGACAACAAAAAGAAACACAAAAACTGAAAAGTACCTAAACTTCACAAAACTCTTCTGAAACAAATTGTCTAAGCCCTGAAGACATCATTTAAAAAGATTAAACAACAGAAAATTATTGTTAGATTCAACGAAACATTAAAAAGGGCTATAAATAATGAGGCTAATTTACGAAAATGATACAACATTGTAAAATACGAAAAAACGCAAACCAGAACAAAAAGGGATAAGTTGAAGAATAAAATTACTCTTTTTTAGAAACTTAATTCGAAAGTCAAAACATTCATTAGTTATTTACCGATATCAGTTATTTGATTTCAATTGTTTATCTATAGTTGGCCACTGAGACCTTCAATTACACAATATTTGACATACGACAACAAAAATTAACAACAAATAAAGGGCAAAAATAAAAAACTCTACCAATTTCTGCAAGAGAACTGTGTCGCAGCCCTTCAAACCATATGTTATAAAAACAAAATTTATGTTCAGTTTAAAATGTTGTATATTATTTTTTCAGTTAGACTGTTAATTAATGTGAAAATTTACAAAAAGAAACAAAAACAAGAGCAAATAATGGCAATTATGCTTAAAAATTAGTAGAAAATTTTTTATAAAAACTCAGTAGTACAACCCGCCACAACATTAGTTTTTATTCTGTAAGGAGGAAAGGTTGACCTTTACTTAATGAGAATAAGAAAACTGTAGACCAAAATAAAATAACAAATTGACAAGTTCAAAAAATCACAGAAATTTCCTTGAAACAAATACATTCAATAACATACGAGACATTAGGTAACAACCGAATGAATAGAAAACGTTCACTTGAACATCTTGAGGAAGAAATTTATATCTTTTCAGTAGTAAAATTTAAAAATCAGACTGCCAAAACAATAACAATTGAAGGCAAAAGACAAGAATTCAGTTAAATTTTCCTAAAATTCTTCCTCAAAGCCATAAAAACCCCCTGGTTCTCTGAAAACAAACTCTATCTAAATTCAGTCTCAAATTTACGTATATTGGAACTGTAATTAACGGAGCCGTGAATAAAAAATATTGTCAGTAATTAACATTAAAAGAACAAAAGCAAAATATGTTGAAAAAAGGCAGCATCAAAATAAAAACCAGAAAGTCTCTAACTCTAAGAGTCCATGATATTACCGAACTTCTCCCTGATTTTGTCGCACGCCCAGGAAACCGACCAAGTTTTCCAAGTATTTGCAAATTAGAACAATTGGTGAGTGGAATTCTTCAAATATTGAAAAAAAAATGCATTTTGTATAATTATCGAGTTAAGTCTGCAAAAAAAACGGCAAAGTTTCAATTTCATACGGCGCTTTTTTTTGTTAAGGTTTCTAGGTTGGCACATTTTAACAAAGTGGACCAAAAAAGCAAATTTTGTGCCAATTTTGATGAAAAAAGTTTGAATTTTGAAATTTTTATCAAAATTTTTAGCCAAAAAAACTTCAATCAAACAATTCAGCAACGCTTTTCTATCTCTAACGGTAATAAAAACACTCTGCCGTTAAAAATTTTAACTTATTTCGGATTATATTATCGAAATTGTGCAAAATTTTAGCAACAATTACTGAAAATGTGAACAAAAACAGTCTAATGTTCAACTTTAAACCTCGATAAATCCCTGTAAAACACTAAAATTGAAAAAATCTTTTTAATTCCGTATTCTACGGTGGACGGGCTTTTTAATGATACCACTCACAATTCTCTACAATGAATATATCGGTGGGTCAAAATTGACTGAACAAAAAAAAACCCAGATGAGTATATAGTTCCTCCTTCCCCACTAAAGTGGGGGTCGAAACAATAAAGTTGCATGTGTGAACGTTAGTGAAATTTAGGTAAGGAATCATTATAAGATAATACTGCTCGTGTGTTTGGGGAGGGAGGGGGGGTGCAAATAATATGCACCCACTAAGATGAGTCGATGGGGGGATTCCGTTTTTTAAATATTCAAGGTCAATTTTCAGAAACAGAGGTCAATATAATTGAGAGGCGAGGCCAAAGTTCAATCCATGAAATGATGTGGTGATGCTGTAATAAGTGTGCCTACCGAACCCTAGAACCAAAATTGCTCAAAGTAGACAGACCAAATGTACAATATAGAAACAAGAAAAAACACCAAAAATATGTAGCTTTGATGTTACTTTAGAAGAATGATAATTCTGTTTTTCAGTGAACATACTTTGCTCACTGGGTGATGGCTTGCAGTTGAGAAAAATTTTGAGAAAATCAGGGTTCGTTTTTGGGGTCAAGTCTTAAATAGAAAGTCACTTTTAGTAAAAAAAAAATAATTATAATAGATATATGAATATGATGTTTTTAATTTTTAAAACGATAACGCACAAAGTAGCAATCATGTTAACTGCCATTATAGAAATTTACATTTTTGAGGAAAAAACATGTAATTAAAAAATGTAATTAAATTTAAATGCATGAATGAATTACTGTTCAATTATTTCTTTACTAACTTACCAATTCAGAATAAATGATACAAAAATTTTCCAGGTTCGACGTGATCCGAACATCTGTGCAAATGTAATATCTTACATCAGTTATGGTGACCGTTCTGTTCTCAAGGTCGACTCCGATGGCCGCGACGTGAAGAATGATATCTTCACACTCCCACTAAACACAAACCAAGAAATTTTCGTTTTCAACGGAACAGCTCAACTTTTATCATACCTGACGTTTGATTGGTTCAAGTTGTATGTTATGTGCTTTGAACAACCTTGGATTTGCGACAGTTATCCAATCAAATTAATCGATTGATAAATACACGACTAAATGTGGTTATATATGCGAAGAAAGTTCTCTTAGATATCAGATGGTTAATTGAATATTAACTGATTAGATACATTTTTTTCAGAAAGAGAGAAGAAAGTACTATCAAATTTTGTTTTTACTCGGTAACCAAGACAAGTATAATCATAAATATTTGAATTCCAGTGATTGCATAGTAAACATTCAACAGGTATTTAGGCCTCTTATTAACCTCGATATGGGCTAATAGAAGCTTTATAGATTCAAAATAAGCATTCAATTTTTTGGGGAAATATTTTATTGAAAAGTTTCTGTTCACTGCCAAAGTGAAGATAACTTTTAGACTGATTGCAGTGTACGTTTTTATTTTTTACTTAAACATTATAAGTTTGCAAAATTTTTTCTAAAAACTATTTGATTGTTGTTATAAAGATGCAGCTAAAGTACTCAAGCATTTTCTTTACTGACAAATATTTTTATAGTTTTTTTGATCTCAGAATTATTTAAGTTGACACGGAAAAACAAACAGCTTGTTAAATTAGATTGCAAAATTTTTGAGTGCCAACAGAGGAAATCATTGCGAAAATATTTTCCAGGTACGCTTGGGTCTGCGAATAATATGTAGACAATAAGCGGGGTGGGCTTGCATGGAAAAGATTTTAATTTTTCCAGCATATTCCAAGCGAAACGAAAATCGAAACACATTGACAAGTTGTGCAAAATCAATTTTTGTTTTGGCTCAACTTGAAATGTCCTATCGAGAACTCGACGGATGGAATAAATTCTAATAAGCTTATAATTAAGGTGTTTCAAGTTTCATGTTACTGGGATAGTGGTCACAGAATGGGGAAAAATTTTCTAGCAATAAAGGTTTTCATACTGATAAAAAGTTTCTCAATTTTAACGCCCTCAACAAAAATTTTCAATTTTTTTCAAACGATTAACAAACAGATATCATTAAATTGCCACTCTTTTCTTTTCCTCATTATTAATGCAGACGAAAAATAGCTTGACATTCAACCTTTTTCTTTTAGTTCAAATGTAACCACGTTAAAATGGCAAAGCTTTGCAAAAATCACATTACAAACTCTAACACGTATCTCAACGAACATTAACAATTTTCTCACAATCGCTGTATCACTCTTTTTATACGAGACCAAGTAGCAAGTGCAGTTTTGGGGTTTATTCTGTTTTCTCCGCGACTGTTTATAGTGACCCTCTTTACAACTCATGTATTGTCATTATGTAAAAAACGCGCTACTGGCTGGGGTTGAAATTTATATGCCCACTAACCAGGTAGTGTTAGCTGAATCTTTTTTTGAAATATTAAATCTTGGTATCAACTATTTTCCATTCTGCGCTCATATTAAGAAAGATTGATTAAATTTGTGCCATCCTAATCTAACCCTAGTTGAGAAAGTTGAGAAAACGGGAAAATTTTGCAGACATCTTGGATATGTTCGATTTCAAACGTAAGAAGAAAAATTTGGTATCGTCGTTTTTGGCCGCAAGTGAGATTCTGTATGTTCGGCTTTAGAGGATCCGGTATATTTGTTATTTGAACGTAAGAGATCGGCGGTATGTTGTGTTTTTGACGTGAGAAATTGTCAGTTTTTTCAATAGGAAACTTTGATTTTTATGTTATTAATGTAGTCAAACGTTATCATAAAGGACTTTTACTTTAGGAATTTCGGACGTACTTCTTTGAGAAAATTCTAAAAACGTGCAAAATTATTGAAAATTCTCCTTTACCTCGTTCACAAACCTTAGCTCAAACGAATATATAAAATTTATCTTTTTTCAATTCAAAAATGGAACATAGTTGTTGAACATTGATAAAATTTTTGTTGTTTATATCACATTCACTGAGTTTAGACCTACTGTCTGGTAGTATACAAACAAAGTCTTTGACGGCGGGCTACGTTTGAAACCGAATATGCCGGACGCTTTTTGTTCGGTTTTCTGGATTAGTCAGATTTTAAAACCCCTGTAATTTCTATGGATATTTAACTAGATATCGAAACTCATATTTGTACTAAATTATGATTACCCTCTATTTTAATAATTATATCATAGATTCTGTAACAAAGGATTTGATGACTTTTTAGTATTCACCTATATATCTATTCCAGCTAGTCGACTAAATTATTTCATATGTGGTTCACACTACTTTTATTATACTAATCATAATCTTTCTTAATCTTCTGAATTCAAGTTGCCTTTGTAAACGCTCTTCAATTTCACTACCTAAAGTGAGCTTGGCCTCGCCTAGCGATTCCACTCTGTAAATTTAGCAAAGTTCACTTAGAAACGGATTAGCCCCGCGATTCGACTGTATAAAATAAGCAACGCTTTCGCATCGCGAGTACAATTGCAATAGCTCAGTTCTAAGCTATAACATGGCGCAGTCAGAACTAGAAGACAGCAGCAAATCTCAACTCGGAATTCAACCCTTTCGGGAGAAAGCAACTCTAGAGCCCCCTCTTCGATGGGAATACTGGAGAACACAACTTAAATTAGCAATTCTTGCTCGCGAAGGGATTGTTGTGGACCTTCTTTTTGCCGACCCTCCGGAGTATAAACATTGCAATAAACATTGAAGAGAGCACGCCTAATCAACTCAAAATGAACGCTAGCAAATCCGAATTCAATTCCACAGTCAATCAAGTACACCGGATGCGCATCGCAAATGCTACTCCCTATTCAAAACTGAATTTCACTGCCTGGAAAAGGGCGCACAATATGCCATTTTTGTGGACCTAATTGGACTTCTGAACATCGAAACAAATGCCCTGCACGTGGGAAAAGATGCAATAATTGTGGTATTGAAAATCACTTAGCAAAAATTTGTCGAAAACCTAAGGATCCTAATTCCTACCCAAAACCTAAACCACGTGTCAATAACGTTGAAGAAAAAGATAGTCAAACTGATGAGGGTAATCAAATTTTGGCTGATTATGACCCAGATCTAGAATCTAACTACTCATCGGATGAAGACAATTGTGTTGCAGCAGTATCTTCAGCAGATTCTACAACTCTTATAGAATCAATCAACATTCCTGTGGTATTTGGAAATACAGCAACAAATGTTTTGTTGTATTCGGGCAGCGTTTGCACGAGAATAAATGAGACCCTGGCAAACTCTATCTTTTCCCAAGACACAAATTCAAAATGGACCCGCGAGCTGGCTCCTAAGCAATTGAAGACTTTCTCCAACGAACTCATTCAAACGCTTGGCATAATCAAGACATCAATTTGAACTAACAATTGTTACGCGAATCCAATTGAAATTCAAGTAGTGACAGATGATAATCGTTCACCATTGGGCAGAGATTTGTTCCCTGCTCTGGGACTTTCAATTCAACAATCTAATAGTCCAAGGGTAGTTAATCAGGTAGAACATGAAAAATGTCCGATCAACAAACAGGATTGCAACTGATTTTGCTGACTTAATCTCCAGAATTGGTAAGTCCAAGTTACATATAGTTCGTTCAAAATTTCATAAGAACTATACACCAACAAACCAAAAAGTTCGTCGTGTTCCTATAATTCTGTTAGACAAAGTATCTAATGAATTAAGGAAATTATCAGATCAAAGACATATTGAAAAGCTAAAAGAATGCTCAGATCAAAATTTTATCTCTCCTATCGTCATCACTGTTAAGAAAGACAAGTCTGTCAAACTAGCTCTTGATTCAAAAATTTTGAATAAAGCAATTCATAAAAACAAGTATCAATTGCCAAATATAGACAATCTTATCAATTCTATTTCACAACACATCAATGATTCCAATGAAGATGACAATTTTTTTTTTCAACGATTGATTTAAAATATGAGTATAGCCAGCTAAAGTTACATCCGGATACTTCTCATCATTGTAATTTTAATATCATTTGCGGCAACTCTATTGGGACGTATCGCTTTGAAACTGATTTTTACGGCCTTACAGATATGCCGGAAAAGCTTCAAAAAGCCATGGATTACACCTTAGTTGGTTTAATCAATACATACTGTTTTCTTGATGATATAATTATAGTCACTAAAGGTAGCAAGGATTCGCGTTACGAAAACTTAATGCAGATAACCTCAGAATAAATTTGAGCAAATGTCACTTCACAAAACACCAGAAAAGCTGGCTTGGTTTTACATTCTCTCAAGAAGGTGTTAAGCCTATAGAATCAAAAACAACAACTATAGCAGAAATCAAGGCCCCAAAAACATTGAAACAACTACGATCATTTCTAGGTACTGTTCATCATTTAAGTAAATTTATTCCCAATTTGGCAAAAAAATTTCACCCTCTTCGACCTTTGTTAAAGAAACATGAAAAATTTGTTTGGACTGAAAATCATCAAACTCATTTCGAACCTATTAAAACTACAATTGCAAACGCTACGGAAACCACTCATTTTAATCCGACACTGGAAACGCGAGTCAAATGCGACGCCTATAGACCAGGTTTAGGCGCCGCACTAGAACAACGTGATTGTGAAGGGTTGAAAACTGTGGCTTTTGCATCCCGCTTTCTTAACAGCAGTGAAGAACGCTAAAGCACTAAGGAATTAGAATTACTTGGTGTGGTTTGGGCCATCGAATATTTTAAATATTATCTTTTTGGAAAAAATTTTACAGTTCTTACAGATCATAGAGCACTTCTTTCCATTTTGAAATCTCATCGTTCAAATAAATCATACAATAGTCGATTAACAAGGTGGATTGATCGTCTATTACCCTTTGATTTTACTTTAGACCATATCCCTGCAACCCGTATGGGATTAGTTGATTATATTTCGCGCCAACCAAATCATAAAGCAAAGAGCATTACTCAATATGAGCATTACGCGACGCAATTACCACTCTATTCTGTTACCCGCCTAAAGTTCCATTCCATAAGCAGCACAGTAACACAAAACGTAATTTTCTTGTAAACAAGACGCGAATCCACGCCCTTCAATTTACTAAACACGACGCACATATTCAAAATTCTTCAAATAATTCATTCATTAATAAAGCACGAGTAAAAATTTACAACTCAAATTTCATTTCCAGTTTCAACGCCACGCAAATCACTTGCTCGAAACTGATACTGCATCTCCTCAGCAAATCCATATCACAAAATCTAATGTACACTCCACAATTAATTCATAATAACATCAACCATATCATAATGTCCACACATGAGTCTCCTCAAATCGACTCTCCTACATCCCCCCAAAGTCCTCGGGTGACATTCCAAACACAGTCCACACCCAATACAGACACGAGTGCCAACAACACACGAACTTCTTCATCGGAGACCAGGGACATTGAGCTATCTCCAGAAGAAGTCTCGAGAACAACCTCAACCAGCTTTTCACCAACTGTTTTCTCGCGGTCCTTGCAAGCAAGGACGCCATTCTCTAGAAGATTCGGGACTGTGTGCCTCAAGACGATGAGGCCAGGTGTAAGGAAGTCAGTTCTTACATTCACTTTTTTTGGAAGGACCTCCACATAAAATCAGGCTGCCTTTGCGTTGACGAACGCGTCGCGATTCCTCATTTGAATAAGGACGCTGTAATTGAGTCACTTCATATGACACATCCCGGTAGTTGGGGGATGATCTCGCTTTCCCAATATGCATGGTGGCCATACATGCATAGATAAATTTTGGCCAAAGCCCTGATTGTGTTCCATGTACAGAAATCGGTAAGAATCTCAAACCAGTAACCTGTCAGGAACCTAAAGAAGAAATCCAAATTGACTTTAGGGTCCGATACTGAAAGAAAAATCTAAAGAAATTTATTTTCTCACTTGTATTGACCGTTATTCAAAATATCCTACAGTTGAAATTTTCGAAAAAGCTAATGGTACTAACGTGGTTAAATTTTTACGTGATTATGCATATAATCATGGATTTCCACGAACAATACGTTTAGATCAAGCAACGTGTCTAGTAGGAAAACAAGTCACAAACTATTGTAATGAAAATATAAATAACATCATTGACGCTCCTAGGTGATCATAGAGCAATTGGATTAGTGGAGCGAATGGTACAAACAATAAAAAGGTGGTTATATTGTATGCAAGCTGAACGCAAAGAAACGTTTTCTACTTCATCTGCGATTAAATCGATTGTTTCAGATCTACATCTAACAAAACAGAAATCTACAAAGATCACTCCATTTGAAGCTCACTTTGGTTGTTCTGCGTATACTCCTTTAAAGCATATTAGTACAGCTCCTTCAAGTCAAATTTTAACTTACTAATTAGATGCTGATAACGTTCCCGCAGAGGATTTCCTCGATGATGCTGGGTGGGTCAACCCTAACAGAAGTGATATCGAAATTGAGAAGACGATGTGCAAAGCCCAACAAGATGCAGGCCGTCGATACCGTAAGTCAACTAACAAGGAATCCCGCTTCATAATCCATCCAAAGTTGACCAACCCCATCCCCAGGACAGAAGCATCTCTAAACGTAAAACTAGCCCGCAAATTACCACACAAAAAGGGGGCCAAGAAACAACTGGCTGGATTATATGAAGTTCTCAAGCCCGGGGCATTCATCACTAAATCTTCGCCAACAACAGCAATAATCAACGAGCCCGGACAATCACAAGTTAAAGTGAGAGACAGCGACATTGCGAAATTCGGGACCAAAGCAGAGCGGGCAAAGAACTTGTAGACTAGAGCGCCGACCAGCCCCGTATGAACAAACTACTGAGACCAAGATTGCGAAACATAGCAATGATCTGACGAAACATACGCGGGGGGAGACTAATATTCGCCATAGACAACGTGACACAACCTCAGTAGTTTTTTCAATAAACTCCAATGTGACACGAGCACCAACAGTTAGAAAACCGTCCAAACCACAACTCAAACGCCATCGAACCACATCCTCCTTGAATGAGCCTAGCGAGCAAGCGCCGCAAGAACAGCGTGGCTCTTCAGCAGCAAGCGGTCAGCAGACACAAGGCAATGGTCGGAAACGTAAACGAACACATTTTTACGGATCTTCTGAAGCAGTCATTTCACCAACAAGTTCGCTCGCAGCATCCAGCTCTTCAAAAGCAAAGAAAAGAAAGGCCAAGAGGACAGCTTCTTAAACTTCAACAAACGGAGAGTCTGTGGTCGAACTAATCCAACACGCAGAGCAAGACCGCGTCCCATCTCCACCACGACCAGATATTCAAATGGGACAGGTTTCACCCCCTGATCCCCGATTTCGCTATTTTGAATATGAACAGGAAAGAGAAATGTCAATATGGGATGCTGAAAATGAGATTTAATGATTCAAAAACTATTTAAACTTTGCAAACTTTCATTGATTGTTCAACTTAATTTATTCATGTAATCGCTCCGCGAATCCATTTCTCGCTTGATTTTCATAATTAATTGTTGCATTTGCCTTTCAATGACAGTTCAGATTATCAGTACCCATATCTGATGTTTTTGTGTTTAAAATTAACATTGTGTATTTGCACTACAATTCCATATAAATTATGTCAATTCCATTATTCATTTTGTCATTCGCGGTGCTTCTCCATGTCACGTTTTTGTTAATCTAAATCAAACTCTTTCACTCAATTCTTTTAATTTGCAATAATTTGCACACTTTAACTTATTTGTGTTGATCTCTAAAAAAATGTAAATACATTTCAATTTTTTCCTATCATGAGGGAAATGTGATACCTATGGATATATAACTAGATGTCGAAATTCATATTTGTACTAAATTATGATTACCCTCTATTTTAATTATTATATCGTAGATTCTGTAACAAAAGATATGATGACTTTTTTGTATTCACCTATATATCTATTCCCGCTAGTCTAATAAATTTTTTCATATATTGTTCACATTACTTTTATTATACTAACCATAATCTTTCTTAATCTTCTGAATTCAAATTGCCTTTGTAAACGCTCTTCAATCTCACTACCTAAAGTGAGATTGGATTCGCCTAGCGATTCCACTCTGTAAATTTAGCAAAGTTCACTTAGAAACAGATTCGCACCGCGATTCCACTGGGTAAAATATGCAATGTATTCGCATCGCAAATACAATTCCAATAGCTAAGTTCTAAGCTATAACATGGCGCAGTCATGTTATAGCTTAGAACTTAGCTATTGGAATTGTATTCGCAAGGCGAATGCGTTGCTCATTTTATACAGTGGAATCGCGGGGCGAATCCGTTTCTAAGTGAACTTTGCTAAATTTACAGAGTGGAATCGCTAGGCGAATCCGAGCTAATTTTAGCTAGTGAAATTTGACTTTTTTGATTTCAAAAATGGAACATATTTGTTGAACATTGATAAGAATTCTGTTGATTATATCACATTGACTGAGTTTAGACCTACTGTCTGTTAGTATACAAACAAAGTTTTCGACGGCGTGTTTTGTTTGAAACCGAATATGCGGACCATTTTTTGTTCGATTTTCTGGATTAATCTGATTTTAAAACCCCGAAGATAAAACTCATGATATTTTGCTCAACATTGCCGAATCTCTCTTACGTTTGAAAATGACCGCACCGAATCTCTCTTACGCTTAAAAAACGACAAAACCGAATCTGTCTTACGTTCAAAAACGACGATACCAAATATTTGTTGTGTTAATAACTGAACAAAAACGATGACGCCTACTAAAAGTTTGCAGGAGTTTTTGTAGTTTTTGGCTAGAAAAAAACAACGATACGGGCCACTTCTTATGTTTGAAACCCCCAGATTTTTTGAAGCGGGAGCGCTTGTTCTTTCGCTTATTGAACACAATGCTTACTTGGCAGCTTTGTTTGAAACCTAAAAAAATGGCAATATAAAATATGAATTGCAAGCCAAAATGAAAATTTATAGAATCCTTATCCCATTAGGAAAAAGAGACCACATGAACTGCACAATTTTTCTGTACAAAACAACAGGCTGGGATGTAGCGTGTAAGAGACTCAATGAAAAACATTCCTTACAATGAAAAACAGGAACGACTCTGTTTCGCATCTCATTGCTTTCTATTACCTTCTCACTTACAAAATACAAATTATGAATTGTAATAAAACACGTTATTGATTAGAAATATAACACGTGAGCTCAAAATTTTTATACGACTAAGCTGGTGAGGGTTGGTAAGGAAACTGAAGAGATCCAAAAAAAAATCAAGCATCATTTTAAAAATATCTCAAAAGAATTTTTTGCAGACTCATTTGTCAGCGACAAAAAGTCAACATAAAGGTCGGGTCAATTTGAACAAAAAAAGCTCTGTGTAACTTGAAAACTTTTGCGGGGTCTGAATATCTTGAGAATTCTTTACAAAATTTATGGCTAAAAATGTTATTTATGATTATTCATGGTTCAAAAAGCTTAATTTCCATTAAAAAGATGGAGAAAATTGGGTTGAATAAAGAGAGATCATGGCTTCTAACATCTTCTGTCATGCCTTAACTTCAGTTGAATTGCGTTTAAATTTAGTTTTAATTTTTAAGCAGAAAAAGGTAACAGATGTTTCTTTTTATGACATATTCATTGACTGAAATATCGTGCATGACATTATTTAAACTCAGATGAGTTTGCTGGGCAAATAAGTCACATTTGAAATCAATACGCTTCAGTATTATGGCGAAAAACGCACATTTATCTCAATTAAATTTATTCTATCTTCTCGCTATTACACTATAGCTGTTTAACACATGGCATTTAGGCAAACCTTAGTTTACAAATAATTTTATGAAATGCCCTCGCATTACTAACCCAGGTCGAGGTTATCGTTTGTGCTCGTTTATGACGCAGACCGTTTTTGAACGCACACAGGGGGTATGGTGCGTTCAAACATACACAGGCGAGGAATTTTTTTGAACGAGCAACATAAACGCACCAAGTACTTACGGTCGAGCCAAAGTCTTCTCTAGAAACTTTATCATAGGTGAGCTAAAGTCTGCACCATACACTTTTTAAACATCTTTTTATAGAAGTACTGTCGGAAAATTGTCTCAAGTTGATTGAAAAAATCAACTTTTTGATACTTTCCAGTATGTTCTGGGTGTGTTCCCCTCCTCCTTTTCTCAACCGGGCTGGGGACCGGCTACGGCGGAGTTACAAACACACAACTATAGGAGAATTGAGCAGAGCACTAGCTAAAAAAACTAGGCTCGAAAAGCTCTCTCCAAAACAACTAAGAGACTAACTTTTTTTCTATACAAGCTAAACCAAAAATTGTTTTTGCACTACGACCCACACAAAAAGTGGGACTCCTACGTTGCTTTTCGTTAGCTTTCGACAACTCTAAGATCCGATTGAAAAAAAAGACGTTTTAAAATAAAATTTTCAAATAAGCGAACGAGCCAAAGTCTGGATCATATCGCATTTTGGTCTGTACGGGTCTTTTCATAAGAGTTCTTGAACGAGCACATAAACGCACCAAAATTTTGAACGAGGCAAAGTCTGGATCATAGGCATTTTTGGTCTGCCTGGGTATTTTCATAAGCAAAAATAGTCTAGATGGGTATTTTCATAAGGACTTTTGAACGAGGACCTCAACCTGGGTAACTGGGGATTAAGAAGAGAAATTACAAAATTAACACTGATCGATAACGCGGCTCTTGAAAAAATCTAGTTTTAAATTTGATCTTAAAAAACTAAGAAAGAATTCCAGAAGCCAATTTTGTCTTAATTGAAGCAATTTTCACTTGTCCACTAAGTTTTCTTTTCGGGCGTGTTGCACTCGAAAACTCAATTACATCACAAGTTCAAAAGCTTAAAAAAAGTTGATTTAATTTTGCGTGCAGAATATATTTTTTCTAAATCAAGATATAAATACCTGACTATAACCAAAGGGTAAACATTCACAAGTCAATTCATACGATTCAAATCACGTAGTTAAATCTACAAGGTAAAAGGGTAACTAATGTTTGGCTGTTTGTTTTTATAAGTATAAGTATGACAAATAGTCCACAATTTTTCTTTAATGGTTTATTTTTGTTCAGCTTTTTCAAAAATTTTGGCAATCTAAATTTCTAATTTATTTTTGAACTCGTTGATCTTATACCATATGTTGTTCTTTATTGTTTTCGACTTTTTTGGGATAATTCATCAAATCAGACAAAAAAAATTGTGAAGGGTATTGCCAATTAGGTGCTAGGACAATTGGATCGAAAGACAACAGATCGAAAGCAAAAAATGGGACAATGGATTGAAAATCAAATTATTCATGTTGCGTATTGGCCAATCAGATTTGAGCGCTCATATATTATACCGCATTTAACATGTTCTGTTGTGATATTTTGTTCAGTTGTGATAGATTCATATCAAGTACCACTGGCCGCTAAGGCATGGCCATGGCTCGCGAGGCATGGCCATAATGTGGTAATTATATTGCAGCTCGCAAATAATGCTGAGATTAATTTTCGATCTATTGTCCCAATTTTTCTGTATTCGATCTGTTGTGCTTTCGATCTATTGTCCGGTCACCTGCCAATTTTATTATTGTATAATGTAATCTATTGCATGATAGCATATTAGTATAACATATAACATTGAGCGTTGTATATAGTGTCATAGAGCATTATTCGCATTTAAATCATTGTTTTATTATCAGAGCATTGCATAAAAATTGATTTTTAGTTGATCACCCAGATTCGTAACCGGACCTGACGGCAAGTCAGTATCTGTTCTGGGCAGCTCTGATCGCAAGTCTTTTATCAGTACTGATTCAGAGCTACGATCATAGCACTTTTTACACTTGTCAGTCTTGTGCATCTAAATTCAAGTCTTGGCCAAAACTTGCAAGTCTAAATCCAAGTCTTGGCAGTCAAAAAAGGTCCCAAAAATGTCAAAAGTAGCTGAAAAAAGACACATGAAATATCCTCAAATTGACCTACTCTGGCCCAAATAGACAAAATTTTTCGAAATTCAAAATGTTCACTCGATTTTTTTTAGAAAAGTTAGTTTTGACTTGGGAATCAACTTGCAAGTGTTACCGAAGTCTTAGCCAAGACTTGCTAGATTTGTAAGACTTGAATTTAGACTCGTCTAGTACTGATTTAGACAATTTTAAGACCCTTTTTATATTCATTGAGATAATTTTTGCGAAATTAAAGATGTTAAATGGGCCAAATTGGTCCACTTTTTTGGTGGATGAGCTGGCTCGTAATGCAATCTAGGTTATGCAATCAAGCAACTATGATCCTATTCTTTATGTCATTGCAGCGAAGTAGTAAATATTTGTCAACAAATCCAGTTGAGCTGACTGGGCAAAAAAAAGCCTTCAGTATTTACTCAAAATGTTAGTCGTTTGATTTGACTACGAGTATTTGATTGAATAATGTTGTCAATTTAACGCAGAATTTTGCTCGATGTTAGTTGATCATTCCGGCAGTTGATTCTATTTTTCTCAAAATGAACTTACAAAACCTAATTAAACTATTAGTTATAACTCAATTTCATGTTTCAAGGGCTTTCACTGCCCTCGATTTTCTGCTTCCCGATTCTAATTCAGTTAATGGGCGGTGGTGTTTTGGATTCAGGTTAGTTTAGAGG
>NC_134478.1:56524797-56613415 GCF_964194025.1 Convolutriloba macropyga
CACGAAAACTAGAGGGAGATAGTTTTTAATTAAACTATAGTAACAGAACAATATGAAGTTTGTTTTTTCTTTCCATCACAAAGAAATATAAATCAAATAACCCATTGTTAATAAACAATTCGGCTGGCATTTAATTGTTAATAAATTGACCTCCGCTGCTTCGGCACGTGCAATATCAGTGCCAGTTTTTCACTCTTATGTGGCAAAGTACGACGCCTAAGTCTTCAAAAAAATGCTGGATCTTTTCCGTTTGTGCCCCCCCCCCCCCCCAGTACGTTATGCTCCCCCAGTGACAGAGCACGTGTCATTACATAGTAAATCATTATGTAAAAATATTGCACGTGCGTCTGGGGGTTGCAAATAATATGCACCCACTAAGCTGGGGGGCACAAACGGAAAAGATCCAAAATGCTAAGCATAGCCAACTGCTGTAAATTGTTCCAAAAAAACCAGGGCTGAGGGTTTTTACGAAGTTATGCTAGAAATGCGCTGAAAACTCAGCGCAAAATGCGTAGTTAATAATGCGCTGAAATCTTGTAAAAAATGTGCACAAAGTTGCTGAATTTTCAAAAGATTCAATTATTTAACTTGTTTCAGCTCAGTTCATTTCATTAAAAAAACCAAGGAAATTTTTCGTCGAGAGAAAAAACTTAAAAACCCCGACTTGATCTTTGCGAGGTAGTTTTAATTTGGTAATTCGATAACCGTTCAATCTCAATCTGTCTAACGTTCCGCCAATTTTCTAAGATTCTTTTTTGGAAGAATTGCTATCTTGTAAGCTGGCCAATATTTTGACAAAAATATTGCAAGATTTGAACGTTTCTTCAAGATGAATAGCTATGGTTGATGATTCAGAGATAAATATGTGACCTGCCAAGTCTTAAACTTAAATGCTTACAAAACGACTTCAATGATTTTCCTGTTAAACTTAATTCTGCTTGGATCTTTAGTGATGTATCTTTTTGGTTTTGCAAAAAGTATCTGTCTTCGCTGTCAGTCAAATATTAGTTTATTTTTTGGGTCTTTCCCATTATAACCCCCCCCCCCCAGCTTTTTGGTCAGATAACCCATAGCCCCCCCAATCATGGTAATTATACCATAATGGGGGGCTATAATTTCAAGGGGGGCTATAATGGGAAAGACCCAATTTTTTACTGACTCAGCGCCTCTCAAATAATTAGTTACTGAGCAAAACTTTCATTTTAACTTTCAAAAAAACAGCTTTTCCTTTTTATTCTCAATGACATGATTCAACTCTTCGATGCTTTTGTGGACTCTTTAACGTGATATCTTTTTGATCTGCCAAATTGAAGATGTGTGTATGATGCATGGAGAAAAATTCCTGATCTCTGATTGGTTGATGAAAGGCATGTAAAGTAAAAAGCAATTTTTTGTGTGAAAAGTACCTTTAGAATGCAAAACTGTTGTAACCAATAAGTCAGCGGACACGGTATTTTTCTTGAGAGGAAATTTTTTGAGGAGCAAAAAATAGCTGTATACGCTCAGCAGAAGAAATGAAAGCAATTACCTTGGGGTAATTCAGTTCACTTTTTATAAATGAGATTGATATGAAAACAGCAACAGCAACAGCAACCGGGGCCGCAGCAGCAGCGAAAAAAAATTAAATGACGAGTTAGCGAGCTAAGGAACAAAAAAATTTTTGTTCTCAAGTTTTTGTAAACGTGTGATGATACGCAAAACACGAAATAGGAATCAAGGGGCATTCGCTATTTTTCAGACAAGGGAAAAACAAATCAACCAAGACGTTAGTAAAGTCCCAGTATATTGTAATAAAATTTCCATTGGAATAGGTTTCATATTAATATTTTTAAAGGATTGCAGGTGGACACTTTTGTTGAGGCTCTTTCAAGAATATATTTTTGGACAAACAAATTGGGCGCATCATTATTATGTATTAGCCTTAGTCCATTACCTATTGAGTTGTTAGGTCACCTTGCTTACACTAAGTTTTAACCCAACATTTTTCTCCAGTTTACGAAGTTTTAGAAGCATTATGTTGATGGATCTATCTAAAATGAGTTTACCTAAAAAATAAATAACTGTATGTCGATTCATATGAGATAACTTTGCTGATCTCTTTGTTAAACAAGACGTCAGCACATCTCAAAACTAGAAATTCTGATTAAAACCTTTTGGTGATTTTCTCAAGCTTATCGTCATTCCAACGTCTGTCCGCAATAAAATTTGTTCCCTTTTTGTGCAGTATTTATTCTCTCAATACTTCTTTAACTTTGGTTCAGGAAAGGAAACTGGGCGCAAACGTTTTCAAGCTGTCAAGCTTTTTTCCGATCTTAATCAGAAGGAATTATTAAAGACCAGTATCTGATATTGACATGCTTTTTCCTCAGAGAGTATGGTTTCTGCAATTTGCTTTCCTTACTGATTTGCTTTTTTTGCCTAATCTTGCAAGTTTGATTTTTCTCTTTCTCCTTTCTCACCTATTATATTCAAATAAATCAGTATTGACTTCAGACAGTTTTTTCATTTGTAACCGTAATCAGAAAAAACATTTAGAGCAAAGCTTTTAATATCAACATGCTTGTTTTTTATTCATCATTTATTTTGTGTATTATTTATTTTGTGCAAGGAGAACCAAATTAAATCTGGTCAAGCTAGAAGATTGTTGATATGAAACAGCACCTTAATTGTGAAGTCATGCAATTAATCCCGTTTTATTTAGTTGTTCATCAATTTGAAGAATTTATATTTTTTCCTACGATTGTTTTAAAACCAAAAATTTGAGAAACACAAATTTGTTCTCTTTAAAAGAAAATAAGTTTGTTTTAGCAAAAAGCGCTCATTTGTCATTTAAACATACATCAATTTACGTACACGGTTTTTGAGTTCTTCTGTAAAAACACATCAGTTTCAGAGAAAAATGAAAATGACTTTTCATCTGAAACTTTGTCTTTCCACTGGTTCAAAAATTGGCTAGTGCTCTTCAAAAAACAGTCCCTCGTGTTTTAATTATTGCTTCTTTTTTCGAGTGACTAGCCGTTTTTTGTTTGGTGCCCTTGGTTCTGAGCACACTTTCAAGAGTCTGGAAGCGTTCCTGATCAGATCGTACAGACTTTGGAACGTCGCTGTTTAGACTTTGCAGCTCATACAATGAAACTAGCATGATTTGAGCATGTATCAATTTGAAGTTTCCCGTATAATTACTTGTAAATCATTCTTTTCTTTTTTTTTCAGCTGAAGTGGTAGCAGAAGTGGGCGTGAACAATTCGTTCATTCTATATCAATTGAATTTTGAGGAAGTGTTCAAATTTTTGTGCGCTTCTTTTTCAATTTGAAGGATTTTAAAGGCAAGCCATCGTAAATAGTGGCTTTTTCTGTTGTTTGAAATGTATGAAAACCAATAATGAAAATTGTGCTGAAGACCTGACTCAAGACTTTCCAAGACTTAAGACCTGATTCAAGACGTGCCAAGTCTAAAACATGGTCAGAGCTCGGATACAGTACTGATCCAAGACTTGCAATTTCACTGAATCAAATATATTAAGACTTGACGTTCAGTCCGGCTAGTCAGAGCTGGCTTGGGTCGCGCACCTCACTCTGGGAAATCAAGATTCCGTCTCGACCCGGGTTTTTATATGCTACCAAATTTGTTCACATATATTACAAGGTTTAACTTGAAATGTATATTGTTCTGAGTGACGTTGCTCCTAACGTTTATTAGTAAAGTAATGACAATCAAGGCTACTTGAATCAAACTTTGATCCAAAATTCAAAGTTAGTGATTGATTAGTAATAATTAAGGCGACCTTTTGCCCTTCTTAAGCTCTCCAATTTAGAAAAATGAACTTTTTATATTTAATTTTTTTAACTGTAGTTACATCCTATTTTTTCTCTTTTGTACAGTGTTACTCCTCTCAGAATTTCTTGCTTCCCGATTTTGCTTCTTCTGATGGTCGCAATTGTTATCGTTTCAGGTCAGAGTTCATTTCTTCGATTTGCATTTATTGTTTTTTTAATCGTGAACGAAAATATAACCTCGGCTCACTCCCAGTGTCATGCTTTGATGATACGAGGAAATAAACATAGGGATTTGTATGAGCTCAATCATATACGATTCTTGTAAGATTAACCGGAAATATGGACTTGTTATTAATTGCTAAAGATATCATCGAATCCCCAAATTTATCACAAGCTCAGATGCTGATTTGAGTAGGTGTTTGCTAATCAGTAACTAGTGTTTGAAAACCGGATTAGGAAAACTCAGAAGGAATTTTTTAATAATAGGATAGAAAAGGATTAGGAAAACCGGATTTAACTTAGATTCACTTCTGCCTGAGTGTATCTGCACACTTCTTCGAAATATCATTTATTCCAATTACTTCCCCCCCCCCCCCACAAACCCCCTCACCTCCACCCATCTCCCCCACCCCACCCCCCGCCACAGACCCCCTCACCTCCACCCACCTCCCCCACCCCACCCCCAACCCCCCCCCCCCCCCCACCCACGTTTAGTACGCTTTGTTCACCGCCCATGATTTCTGTTTCAGCGGCTACTTCTGCCTGTCTCGATTTTCGACAGATTCGTTTTTATCACTGAGAGAACCGTACAGGACAGACGTGGATGTGATGAGAAACTTGACAATCGATACTCACAAGCTCATAAACTGGTTCAGCTTCAGCAGTTTTTTTGGTAGAGTGATAAAATTTTATCTTTTGGGTTCTATTATTGTTTCAAGGTATTAAGCCACAAACCGGCTGAAAACAGCCGAGTCGAGGCCCCAGAACGTCACCCCCCCCCCCTGGTGATCCATTATACGATTTTCCTTGCTTCATACTAGGTCATAATTTACAAAATTCCGTGGTAATTGTAGTAATTAGTAATTACACAAGGAGTATGATTTTTTAGTTTCTTACTAGGATCCTACCAAGAAATAAACTATGAATAGTTTGAAATCATATATGTTCCTTGTTTGAAATCAAAAAACATCAACCAGGAAGCGACCTCAGATCAGACATCAGACAACGCGCGCGGGGGGGGGGGTGTCTGGTGCGGTCAGCTATGTGGTCAGAAATTTTGCAGCTATGCAGGCAAAAAGCAGAATGCGTTGAAAAAAATTTCTTGCTAAATTCGCCGCTAATATTGCAAAAACTCACAGCAACACCGCATTCACCAATTAAAGATGGAACTTTGCGGTGAACTTTTTTTCACCGCTATTCACCGCTAATTTACATCATTTTTTTTTACAAAAGCTTGACTCAGGAAATATTCTTTGGTGTGCCTGAATTTTTTCTTTTTACACTTAGTTTCTATTTCTAACCCGAGTGCATTTTGATCAACCATTAATCATGAAATCTCAGTTATGTTTCAGGCTGCTGTGGCTATCAGATTTCGACTTATGTGAAGTTTGGCCAGAATTTTGGATACTCGCCCCACCAGTACATGTCTAAGCTTACTGACTTCAGCAGCAGCACCGACAAATATCTCAACTACGTCAAGGTACGAGTCAATTTTTTTCTTGGGAGATTATTTTCTTTCATTTTTTAATCGAAGTTATTTGAGAAAACTTTGAGAATTGTTAACCATGAAGAAGGGGATCTTGCTAAGTATCTTTGAACTGTTTTTTTTAATTCTTTTAAAAATATGATCAGCTCTCACATCAGAGTGCCTGACTTTTGGAAAAAACCGCCAAAAATTGACATTTCTGGGCAGAACTTTAGCCGAGCTAAGTCTAGCATAGCTCTCATCTTCCACTGAATTTAGTTCAGTCCCAATTTTATGGAAACTATAGGCTAAATTGATTATTTTTATAAAAACATTGTAAATATAACTTTCTTTATTCTACCTTTTCCTATTCTATTTTTCTAAATCAGTTCAAAATCTGACTGACCAGTTGAGTTCAGTTCCTGATTTAATTCAATTATTTTACTAATTTTCTACTCATTGTTCCACGTTTTTCTAATTTTCATCGCACCTGCTCCGTTCAGAGCACAATATTTGTGCATGTTTAAAATCTGCTCGGTTACCATTTTGTTCAAAAAAAGTTTTCAATCAACATTTGTACTTTTCATATACTTTTCAGAATAGCGAGCCATATAACCACTGAGCAGCGACTAATTTGCTGATTTAGTAGTTAATTTTTATTTTGAACTGCTTTATAAATCGCTAGAAGAAGGGAAATATCATCTTCAGATTTCATTTAATTTCATATTTCCCAATGTCTTTCATTTTTGGAGCTATGTAATGTGCATATATTTTACTTATTTTGTTATTACTTAAGCAAAGCTTCAGCTTGACCATAACCTGACCAATGTTGGCTGCAATAATGGTACCACGTGAAAGTCTCTGACGCAAAAAAGTGGCTAAATTCACCAAAAAAGAGCACTCATGCTCACCAAATGAACAGTCCCAGATGTGGGGAATAATTGAAAAAGGACAGCTGAGAACAAGCTACTGTTAACACACTGCAGACTGAAAGCCTAATGCTGCGCTTCGATTACGTAGAAACACATTTATTATTATTTATTAATTTTTTATGAATTTACACAGAAAGAAGGTTTCCGCGCCGCAAAATCCAGTTGAATTATCGAAACCATTTGGTCGGTAATTGAGAAATAGATTTGCATCACAATTTCCGATTCAACTTCTAAAAGTAACTTTCGTATTGTCATCTTTTTAACAAAATTTTTCGAGTGAACTTCAGGGTACTAATATATTGTTTTTTTAAATCAAATTGGACCTGCCTTTTTTGCGCCTAGTTCTGACTATGTTCAATAGTTCTGATTTCAAAAAAAACTGTTGACTTGCTTTGCACCAAGTTGCTGAGTGGTATTATCTGTATGATAATGATAGCAGATGGATCTTTTCCGTCTGTGCCCCCCCAGCTTACAAGATGCATATTATTTTAATCCCCCAGAAACGCATGCCATATTTTTGCATAGCTCTGTAACGGGACGAATGCTTAACATATTGGGGGGGGGGGGGGGCACAAAAGGAAAAGATTGATGCCACAATAGAAATTATGCCACGATAGAATTTATTAGTCGAGATCTGGTAATCTTATTTATTCATCTCTAATTTACGTCGCCTTTAGGATGTTGTTTTTTTAAAGTAAATAAGTTGATTTAAGCGTTTTTAAGGATGAGATGATTGAAAGCGGAACAATCGGTGAACAATCAAACAAACTAGACAGAATTAGAATCATTGTTAAAACTCTTGAAGCTTTCATCCTGAAGGTCAATTTTGATCAACCAAAATATACCCATTAACCCACGCACAAGCTTTGAAAGCGGTTTAGTGGCCATCAAAGATGGAAAAAATTGAGAAATATGAGAAATACTTTGCGTTTTCGAATTTTTTTCTCAAAATGTCTGAAGTTTGCAATATTAATATGTTCAAACAACATTTTCTTCTCAAATTCCTTCATTAAAGCATCTGCAAGACTTTAAAAAGTCTAATTGGCCCGTAAAATTTGGTAAACCCAAAAAATGACAAAATTTTTTAAAAAGTTTGTAAACAACTGCAATATGTATTTCTGAGTTTCTCCTTTTCGGTTTTAATCAATCAAAATTTGTATTAACTAAATCAGTCATGCTCGCAATTTCAATTCTACTTTTGCTTTATTTCTGTCCCAAATTTTTGTCTGTCTTGCTCTTTCTTTTGTTTGAGCGCAATTCGTCCCAAGATAATCGGCTATGATTAGACAGCAATTTTTGATTGCATGACAGCATTTTTCCTCATGACAGCATTTTTCAGTACAAATAAGTCATGAACGAAGAGTTTTATTAACTTCCATGGGACCCAATTCTTTTGAAGTATGTAAATATTTTTTAAAATTTTTTAGCATATATTTGTAAATTGTCGATACTACCTGATATCTAGACTTGATATGAAATGATCTACGATTTTGTTCAGACAAGATACGACCCAGATCTCTGTGCAAACGTCATCAATCATATCAGTTTCGGAAACAGAACTGGCTTCCAAGTCCGCACTCAGGACTTCGAATACCATCGACATACCTTCATGCTTCCCCCCAACCCGAATGGGGATATTTACACTTTCAACGGAACAGCAGATCTACTTTTCCATCTGTCTTTTGATTGGTTTAAATTATTTGTTTTATGTCCAGAACAGCCGTGGATTTGTGACGCTTACGAAATTGACCTCCGCGAAGTAGTTTTCAATTAATTTGAACTAAATGGATTAAACTATTACTGACTTATTTTAATATCCTTTGATAAACGGTATCCCAGTGAATCGAAACTTGATACACCTTGATAAGAAAGATACGTTAACATGGTAGATCTTGCCAAGATCTTGGCATTTTGCATGGCAAGAAAACATCGAGATATGTACAAATTTGCAAGATCTTTACATAAATATCCTAAAACAAGATCTCGGCAAAATAACAAAGAATTATTAGCCATGATACGGCAAAATTTATGAAGCTGTAAGAATTGAGAAGCAGCTTTAAAACAGATATAACATGAACTCATAAGATTATGAAAGAATTATCACAATTTATCGCAAAAGGTTTATCTAAAATTCCTTAAAAAAATTTGAAAATTCAGCTTGTCGTTAGTTTAATAAACAGCAACAAAAATTGGGCCTACTTTTTTGTTTAATAAAACTTCTAACTGGATGCATATACCTAATCTTGTTAGGTATATAGAACACACGTTATACAACACTAGCATCAAGATGGCTCCAACGTCCAAAAAAGCTGAAAATATCTATTTTCCAAATTTTCAACATTACAAAAGAGCCAATAAACAACAAATAAAACGTTTAAAGCAATAAAATGCTATCAAGATTTTCCAGTGCTCTCTTTGTTTACTTTAATAGGATCTGATCTCATAAAAACTTATTCAAAAAAGCGGTGTTTGAAACTCCTGGCAAAATTTTGTAAGAGATGTCAATGTCATGCACGTGCTATCAATGTGTATCATGTTTCAGGTCATTGATTTAGCTCAATATAGTCGAAAAAATTACTTGTAATTGTAGATAGTTACTTGTAGAGCGCCTAACCACTGGCCTAATTAAATCTGGCCTAACCACTGGCCTAATTAAATAGAGATTTTTAGTTTAGACAAACAATTTTTGGGTCTTTTCCGTTTGTACCCCCCCCCCGCTTAGTGGATGCATATTATTTGCACCCCCAAGACGCACGTGCCATATTTTTACATGATGATTTACTATGTAATGGCACGAGCTCGGTAACTGGGTGAGCATAAGGTACTAGGGGACACAAACGGAAATGATTCCAATGTGTATCAAGCCCCCCGCACCGCAGAAACCAAATTTAGGAGAAACTTACAATCCGCACAATCAAACACGCTTTATTGATATATTAACAAAAAAAGCATTAGCATGAGTTGAAATTTAGGAAAAAGATATGAATTGAAATTGTATAATTGCAGGGCTATTTCATTGCATTATTTTTTGCAAATTTATCAATCTACGCAAAAGATTTCTAAAATTTATACAAACTATTTTTGATCTCCAAAAAAATTTTTACGAGGAAACAGGAAACTGGTGCTAAAAAATAAAAAAAGCTTGAATGTTTCAAATGAATTCTAAACAAGTTCTTCAGTTTTTCTCTCACAATAATATGATCATAATTTTTCAACCCTTTTTCAATTCAAAGAAGTTGCAACGTGTATCCGCGTCCTCCTTTGGGCCTTGTGAAAAGAAAATGGAGGTAGGCAACTAAAATTTAGGTCGTGCAGATGCCTATCCTGGCAGATCATTCTAACTTAATAAGAAAAACAAATGGAAAATGCTCACTTGTAGAAAAAACGTGTACATCATTATGAAAAGTTGGTGCACACTAATGGTGCTAATGGTATTAGTCAACCTGTCCCCTTTTCGAGTTGAGAGTAGTTAGCTAATAATTAAATCCAAGAAACGTTAGCTTTTTGCCAACCCCTACTTGGCAATTCTATTTAGATAAGTCAAAAATGACTGCTAGCTAGAGCTCATGATAGTTTACTATCATGAGCTTTAGCTAGCAGCAATTTTGACTTATATAATTAGAATTGCCAAATAGGGTTGGCAAAAGCTAACGTTTCTTGCCTTTATTTATTAGCTAACTGCTCTCAACTCGAAAAGATTGCAGGTTGACTAATACCATTAGCACCATTAGTGTTAATTAAGTACAAGAAAGAAATGATGCGAATCATCTGCTAAAATATTTAGAAATGATCGCAAGGCAATGATGGAGACTTCAAAAAAGAAAAAATTCAACTTATGAACGCTAAATTTCTGACAGCAAAAGCATGCCAAATTATAATTAATGAAAAGTTTCACCAATCTATTTCACGATAATGATATTTGCCTGTTTCGGAAAAACCCCACGGAAAAAATACCACCCAAAATTAGGTAGGAAAAAACCCACGGAAAAAAACCTCCAAGGAATAAAACCCGGCCCAAAATTAGGTAGGAAAAACACCCAGGGAAAGAAGCCTCCAAGGAAAAAACCACGGAAGTAAACCCCCACTTGACTGTCAAAGAGAATTAATATCAGTCAAACTAAATTAAATGAATTATATTGTAACACAATTACACAGATAGAAAGCAAAAGATTCAAACAGCTTCTCAAAAAAACAATTATTAAGCTAATGCTTTTTCAAAGTTTTGAGTTTGTAATGCATTCAAAAGAGCTTAAAAGTGAATTTAAACCATTAATTACGAGTCTCAAAAAGCATTCGACTGATAATCGCATGACCTACATGACAATGAAGATTAATAAATTACATAATCAAAAATTTAACAGTCCCATGACCACAGTGCCAAAAATAGCACAACATGCGTCGTACATCAGCAAGAAGGAAAAAGGCCAATCAAAAACCTTAGAAATATTTTGCAAAATGAATAATCAAAACAAGTTTTCTGGAACGCAACCAGTGACGCAGGTCAGTGATGTAAATGACCAACTTGTTTCTCTGGGGTAGAACAACCACTCAAAAATGTGTCGAATTATTTTCATTCTCTTTTTCTTCAATTGCAGTAGTTAGGGAATCGTGATTAGTTAATTAGACACACCCCTAGGCTAGGCTTGTCACCTGTTTATAAAGATTCGATGGAGTACTCCATCAAATTTTTGCAGTAAAGAAAAAGTTTTCTTCTTTGCCTAAAATAGATTTTTTCAACGAGAAAACTTGGTAATGGTTTCATATATTAAAGAAAACGGTTAATTAAGAATGGAATTGGTTTTACACGTGTCGTACTCGTTTCAAATAGAGTAGCTATTTGCAGTGCGATTATGCTTAGAATTATTTAAATAGGGATTTTGCGGAGCGAAATCCTGATTCGAATTATTTTCGCTTACTCGCGGAGCGGAATTGAAGAAGAGAATTGTTAACTGAATTTGAATTGCAAAAGTTAGCAGAATGAAAGGAACTGAAATGTTATGCTTGTAAGCAAACGTGAATACGTGATCAGACATGTCTGATCACGAGGCAGGAAACCAAGAAGGAAATCATTAACAGATCACAAGATGCAAACTGAATAAATATGAACAAGATTATCAAGAGCAAATAAATGAACTACTTTACAACATCATATAAGATATACTGCATCCCGTAAAAAAAATAAAGCGAAGAAGTTTGGAATTTTGGGGATTCTCCCTCGCATTGCGCGTGAGATATTAGATTTAGATGAAGATACCCCGCTGCCCGGGTCACTTTTTCGGTGTTTCATCTTTTTATCCTCTTTTGTTTTCTGGAGAATTCCTTCACGTGACTTTGTATGATTTCTTCTACAATTTTCTCGCCTGAACGTGGTCCCCTCCTGTCCGCATATGCTTTCAATGGAGTTTGCCGCTCCAATTGCGTCCCGAATTTCGCAATGTCACTGTTACTTACTGTGACCACTGGTTTGCCGAGTTCCTTAATCGTCGAGGTGGTCGGGCTAACCTTCAGGATGTGCGAGCCCGGCGCGAGTACTTCGTAAAGTCCCTCCAAATTCTTCTTGGATCTTCTCTTTCCATGAATTTTCCGGGCGAGATTGAGCTCTACTGCACGTTCTTTCAGTGGGAGTGGGCGGATTGTAAGAATTACTTGGCGAGTTAGATCGGTGACTTGTGGAGCGAGTTGCGTTTTCACTGCCCGATTGTTGATTCGCCATGCGGGATGTGTCGTTGAAGTGAACGCGAGTGATACGCTTCTTAGAAGGCATTATGTTTGTGGTTTTGTTAATAAAATTTATTTCTGATGATGATTTAGTTGACTTGATTTTTTGGAATTTAAAATACACGACTGGATTGTAGAATGTTTAGAGGCAAAAAGCACCGATTTTATTTTTGGGTGATGACTTTTAAAAATATTTGAGGAATGTCTATTAATTCGCGGGAATTTAGATTGACTAATTTGAGACTCGCGCTGCGCG
This sequence comes from Convolutriloba macropyga, assembly GCF_964194025.1. Classification (NCBI taxonomy): domain Eukaryota; kingdom Metazoa; phylum Xenacoelomorpha; order Acoela; family Convolutidae; genus Convolutriloba; species Convolutriloba macropyga. Next base: position 56,537,165 of record NC_134478.1, read on the forward strand.
AGAGCTACTTTATTCCGAATTTGGAATAATTGTTTATTCTTACTGATATTTTGTTGAGGGAGAGAAGTGTTAATTGGACTTTGCGACGCGTGTTCTACATATTTTGAATTGTTTAAATTACTATTAGCATTTGAGGCTAGTTTTCGCGGCACGGGTGAATTGTAGAAAACATGTTTGCGTACTCGTGTTGCGTGTGTGCTAATTGAATTTATTGCCTTATTATTGGCTTCAATTTTAGTTGTGATTTGTAGTGCAGGTTCATATGCCTCAATTGTAGGTGTGATTTGCACTGCAGGAGTTTGCGTTAACATTAATTGGTTTAATTGAGATGCAGATTTTGTGTTGTTTAACTCTAATGCATTGATAGATGTAGAGATTTATTTTAATTTCGCTACAATGAATTCCTCATGTTGATATGTGGCGGGTGTCTAGAAATGTAGTCGACTAAACCCATTTTTGCCCCGGGAAGATGTTCAATATCAAATTGAAATGGTAGTAAGCGATCGGCCCAGCGGGTCAATCTGCTGTTGTAGCATTTATTCGATCTATTTTCTTTCATGATTGATAGAGAAGTGCACGATGATCCGTAATCACCGTAAAATGTTTTCCATACAAATAGTTTTTGAAGTATTCAAGAGACCAGAATACACATAGAAGTTTAAGTTCATTTGAACTATAACGTTCTTCGCATGAATTTAAAAATCGAGACGCAAATGCGATAGGTTTCCACCCATCAACTGTTAGCTGTTCAAGAGCTGCTCCGAGGCCGGAACGTGACGCATCACATTTCACGCGCGTTTCGAGTTGCGGGTTATAGTGGCTGTTTGCGATTGCGTTCGCAATGGGGGTTTTAATCTCGTTAAAACAGTTCTCATGTTCCGCTGTCCAGACAAAATTTGATGACTTTCTCAGTAATGGGCGGAGGGGGTAACTAATTTGAGCCAGATTAGGGATGAATTTCCCAATGTAGTGGACTGATCCTAAGAAAGAACGGAGTTGCTTTAGAGTTTTTGGAGCTTCGAGTGTTAAAATAGCAGCTGTTTTGCTTTCAAGATGCGAGATACTTGATTGCGAGATTTGGTATCCAAGCCAATCAATTTCTAACTTCCCAAAATGACATTAAGGAAGTTGTATCCTAAGATTTTCATCGTCTAATCGTTGCAAACATTTCATTACATAGTTTTTATGTTCTTCCAGAGAGCCTTTATTAACAATCAAAATATCGTCTAGAAAACAATATGTATTTATTAAGCCAATTAGGGTGTAATCCATAGCTTTTTGAAATTCAGCTGGCATATCTGTGAGACCGTAAAATCCTGTTTGAAATCTGTAAGTGCCGGTCATATCACCACTGATGATAATAAAGTTACAGTGATTGGCCGTGTTAGCATATAAATTCAACTGATAGTAAGCGTATTTCAAATCAATCGTAGAAAGGTACCTTGTGTTTTGCGACGCGGGAGCACTTGTTTGTTGAGAAATGGATTCAATTAACATATCAATATTCGTCATCTGATATTTATTCTTGTGAATGGCTTTGTTTAATACTTTGGAATCCAGTGCGAGTTTTTTTGTTTGGTCTTTCTTTACCGTAACTACAATTGGTGATATAAAATATTTATCAGGACAGCTTGAAAGTTTTATAATATGTTTTTCGTCTAACAGTTTTTTAAGTTCCATATTAACTTTTTCTTGTAGATTAATTGGAATACGTCTACCTTTTTGATGTCAAGGTTGAGAATATTTGTGAAACTTGGATTTTGCTACATGACTTCTCGATCTTCCAATACGCGATATCAATTCAGGACAAGTTTTTGCGATTTGTTCTTTGAATTCTGAGGATGAAATGTTGTTGAAGCGATTACGTTTTTGAGATGTAGATTGAGTCACTGCCAAAACCAAGTTGATAAAATAGATCCCGGCCAATTAGAGACTTTAGTCCATCAGATACAACTGTGAAGGTCGCTGAATCACATTTCCAACCCTTGCTCGCTATTGGGGATTGTATCTTTCCCTCAACCTGGATTGGTTCATTTGAAAAGGTCCGAGGTTGTTGGGACACCTGTTCGTTAATCTAGAAAGCGCAAGGACTGCATTGTACCACTTGCGATGCGAGAGAACGGTTGAGAATACTACATGCGCTCCCGGAGTCCACGAGTAGTGTGGTGTTGAGATTGACAATCTTGATTGGCATGTTGAGTGGTTCTACTCTCTCTACAGCGTTCTCAATCACCGCAACCGTGTAATCCTCTTATCCACTACTGTAGTCCGATTCATACAGTTTGGTGGGTTGTAGAAAATTCAGTGAGTCTTCGGGATGCGGTTCTTCTTCCACAACACGTACCATCTTTTTCTTTGAGTTTTGTGGTTTTTTATTCACATTCCTCTGTTTTCTACAAACCTTCGAGAAATGATTTAGAAGTCCACAATTGTTACACGTTTTGCCCTTCGTGATACATTTTTCACGGTGATTTGGAAGTCACATTCCTCTGCAGTTTGAGCAATTGAGTGTCGAACGATTGTTTTGTTTTGGAGCATTGTTCGTATTTTGCCAGTACGAGTTTCGGGAATTAGTGGCAAATTGGACCGCCTTGACGTTTGCCGGAACAACCATCTTGTTGTGTTGCTGTATTTGATGTTGGTTTTGCATCCCGAGTTCCATGAAGTTGATTGCTAGCTCCAAAGCCTGCCGCGGTTTGACGGTTTCTTTTAGGAGTTCTTTTTGAATTTCAGGATCCATCAGATTAGTGATGAAGACGTCGCGTATCAGGGTCTCTTCCTTGTGTTCAAAATCACAGTTTTCTGCCAATTCCTTTAATTTTCCGTAGAAATGTTCTACTTTTTCTCCACGAAGTTGTTTTGTAATCAAAAAGACATGAAGATCGAAAGTTATGTTGCGAGGGCGAATGAATGCCTCTTCCACGATCTTCCAGAAGTCTACAGTAGCGAGGGTATCGATCATGATATGCGGGTTCTTGCAATTGAGAATGCGACATCCTTCTATTCCGATACTTAGGTAGAGTAGAGATGCAGTTTTACGATGTGCCAGTGGCCACGGTTTGTCAGCACCCATGATACCCACTTCTATTAGTCGTTGGCATTTGTTTTGCCAGTTCATTTTCTGTTGCGCGTTACGTGCGTTCCTCTCTCTCTCCGATTGTGCAGAAGCACCCAATATTGTCTCCTCATATATTGGCTCAAGAGCGAGTTCCACCATCTCAGGTTTAGGTCCAAGTAGCGTATCGAGAATTATATTCTCCTTTGCCAACAGTGCCAATTTGTACTGCACTCTCCATTTCTCCCAGCGAAGAGGGGGATCGGGTGTAGGTTTGTCCCAAAAAGGGTCAATTCCGAGAGGTGTTCGTTTCGTTGCTGACTGCGCCATGTCGTACTCGTTTCAAATAGATTAGCTATATGGGGTGCGAGTATGCTTAGAATTATTTAAATAGGGATTTTGCGGAGCGAAATCGTGATTCGAATTATTTTCGCTTATTCGCGGAGCGGAATTGAAGAATAGAAATGTTAACTGAATTTGAATTGTAAAAGTTAGCAGAATGAAAGGAACTGAAATGTTATGCTTGTTAGCAGACGTGAATACGTGATCAGACATGTCCGATCACGAGGCGGGAAACCAAGAAGGAAATCATTAACAGATCACAAGTTGCAAACTGAATAAATATGAACAAGATTATCAAGGGCACTTATTTGAACTACTTTACAACATCATATAAGATATACTGCATCGGGTAAAATAATAAATGATGATAGCCTCAGGTATCACAACACGCTTACTCTCGCTTAATAACGGTGGAATACGGGTGGACGCCTCGGCCCGGGGTTTATTTGACATTCACTCATTTGCTGATGGAAAATCTGGTAAGTGAGTCACATTTAGTTTTCTGGACTTACTGCAAGAAATCTAGATATGACAAGAAACGTTGGTAGATCTAAAAAACACCACTTTTGGCCAGTTCCTTATCGAAAAGTCAAAATGGCTAAAAATTTGAATTTTAGAGTGCAAATAAATTCAAATTAAGTGAATCAGATTTGGTAGGTAGGTGTGGACAAATTTGGCGGTTTGTGGTGCATTTGAACCAAATGATTGCAATTAGCAGGTGAACTAATAATGTGTTCATTAAGTGCAAGAAAGAAACGACACAAATCATCTGTCACAATTTTAGGAAAGCCCACCAAAAAGTGCCCGGAATTCCAATTAAAAAGAAAAACTTCAACGTTTTAAAGCTGTACTTCTGCCAGCAAAAGCTGCACTACATTGAACAATCATAATAAAAGATGAATCTGATTAAACTAAATTATGATGTTGATCTTTGTTTTTATTAAACTATTTTTATGAAGTATCGCGTTTCTAGTGTAATAAATCAGACTTAAATGTTGAGTGAATCCATTAATAATGAAAATCAAAGAACTGTGGAGTGACAGTGGACTGCCCGACTTGAAAGACATACATCAAAAAGATTTTCTACCATATGCTTACTCAATAACTCAACAGTCCAATAAGTCAACTAAAGATAAGATTTAAAATGCTTTGACGTACAGAAACAAGAAGAACGAACAGTTGGCGATCAACAGCAGTGCAAAAAGCCGCCTCCCAGTTGGCATAAGTAGGCTGTAAACGGAGCTGAATCCTGTGCATCAAAGTGCATACAAGAGCTATGGAAAAAGAGGCGAAACACTTCTGAAATGTTAATTTCGCCCACTTCCCGGGAGCTAACAGATTGGAACGGAATAGCCGTCCGAAACACCTCTCCAACAATCTACAAGACGAAGGCCTCTTCTGGCCTGCCTAAAAACTGGTCTGTCGACACGTTGCAGTGCGAGTGGCAAAACAACTGAAAACGAACCAGCATTAAGGGAAATTGTAAGAAGATACGGATTTCCTAAACTGTCTCAAAGATCTGCACGAAAGCACCTCATACGCAGTCAAAGGGCAAGAAGGAGATAGTGACACGTGGGATCCTGGCATCCCGAGCGAGGACTTTGTGTGGAATGCCCCACTTCTCCAAAATTGTTCAACATATACAACCAGGTAGTGATGCGCGCAGCCGAGAAGAAAAGAAAGGAACAGGCAGCTTCGCATGGACTACAATTAGGGATAAAGTGGTATTGGCTACTATGAAACAGGACCCCCAAATGACAAGTTCGGCAAGCCAAACAGGGAAGCCAAACAGGAAAGCCACGGAGGAAGCGTTCAGCCTGTCTGTTTTTGCAGATGACACAACAGTCCTCGGCACATCCGAGGAAATACAACAAGGAACATCATCAATAAAGACAGTAAAGAGCCGTTTCGAGGAGGAGAACAACGATGTCAAAAGGAATCACTCAAGTTCGGAAACTCAGATGCCGGAAGCATACGAATGCTTTGAACTCTGATGGACCCCTTAACGGATGTTAGGAACAGACTGACGAGAACGGCCGAAACGGAAACCACGCCTAAGGAGGATCAAACTGACCCAACGCAAGCAAGCAGTCATAGTTCAAGCACGTGTTGAGCAAGAAGATGCAACAATGGATCGATCGCATATACCACTACATATGGAGTTTAAGCGGGAAGCCCCGTTGATCAAAATGGAAAGGACCAAAAACAACATGCAAGACGCCAGGAACCAACTTAAAAAAGCTCAGTTTGAAGACTGAATAACGCCATCTCCAAAGGATTGGACATGTCATTCGGCTTCCAGAAGAGCGACCCACAAAAATAGCCGCCCTAGGATGGTTACCTCAACTGGAAGAAGATTTCGAAAACAGAAAGAATTCGAGAAACACGCCACAGTATTAGAAAAATCTTCTCAGGGAGATAGGCATTGACGCAAGAAACCTCATCGCCGTGGCAACAGACAGGACGAAATGGAGAAAATATTGGGCGACAGATTGCACCATCCAGCGGAGTGGGAACAGTGCATGGCGAACCACAAAGAAGACGACAAAGAAAGCCCCACCGGCAGATACGGACAAAGAAAGCCCCACCGGCAGGGAAGCGACGGAGAAGCCTCTGACCTGCTAGCATTGTGGCAAGCTCTGCAGAAAAGCACGAGGACTGGGGATTCAAGAGAGACGAATGCATCGACAGCAAACCAAGAAGTTCTCATGTCAGTTCTGCGAGAAAGAGTTTACAACAGCCTCAACACGAAAGAACCACGAGAAGACCTGCGAAGACGAACCACAACGAGACGGAAACAAACAGTTCAAAGTATGTAAAACGTGGATGGAAAACTCAAAATTTGCCAGACACAAGAAAAGACACGCAGACTACAGCAGAGGACGACAGAGAGAGAGAGAGCGGACCTCCTGCATGGAGATGAAACCTAGACACGACAAAACAAGGCAATCAACAGCCCTAGCATATCCTGCCAAAATGAATTATCAAACCAGGTTCTCAGAAAATTTTCAACATTTGCGTCAATAAAATAACCTGACCAACTTGTTTCTCTGATTTCATATTGCAGCACCACTGTTGCATTTTGTTAGTACTAGCTGAAAGTAGACAAAAAAATCAAACAGTGTTTTATTTCGAATAATACAAAAAACATTTTGTCTCTGTTTCTTTTAGCTTTAAACCAACGCCATGTTCTTCATATGTTTTTTCGACGAATCCTTTTCCTCGATATATGAAAGAAATATCGAATTTTTTTGTTAAATAACCCTAATACCGCCAAATAAGAAACCTCTCTCTTTACAGTGAAAGTTGTTTAGTTGAATTTAGTTAGGAGTTAATAACAGAAAAGAGTTTAGTTGAAATTAACTTTTTGATATTGAGAATCTGGTTAAGTTAGTTGCATTTAGTTGTTTTAACTTATTGAAAAAAGAACTAGGTACCGCAAGAAACTTAGTAATTTTCTTCAACTAGCAAAATCTCACTTTGGCGCTTCCTCAATTGAAAAGAAAAAACGTTGCTAAAAAATTGTTATTTGGAAAGCCAGTACTTTGAATTTTTTGATAAAATTTTCTGTTCTCATCAAAAATTTTTCCTAAAATTTAGGTTAAAAAACCAATTCTTAATTTTGCAAAATGTCTCAATTTCAATCCGGAAAAGAACTTTTATCTGTTCTCCGCGTTTTAATTCTCTGCATAAGGTTTCAACACAAATCCTGTTTGCCCTCGCGCCTTGGAGCCAGACATGCTGGGCACTAAGTGTTGCCGGTGAGTAAGATTTCTAAGGTCTTCCGCATTATATACCCCAGCTTAGTGGTTAGATAACGTTTAACCCCCATCCAATCAAGGCAACTATACCATAATGGGAGGGCTATAGTTTCATGGGAGGTTACTATTACGAGAGAAACCCGATTTCTATTCTAACGCATAAAGTACACTTCAATTTTACTGCTAATAAAAGACAGCAATGTAGCTGAGTCGTATCAAAAATTTTGGAGTTTTCTCTCTCTCAAAAACCACGTGCATTCTTTCCTAATTTTTTTAAGTCTTCCTTAGATTTTTGTTTAAAAAAACTAAAATCTACTCTGCAGTACATTGATCAAACAATTGAGCAAAATTTTGAACACATTTTTTGGTACTTCAAGGCAAATTTCCCCAAAAAAAGTCTTGGAAGTTCAAAAACAATTTATTACTCCATTAAATAAAAACGACAATTAAGAAACCTTGAGCACCAAAATTGACCTTATAATCAAATTTAATGACCATTTTAAGTGTGAGATTCAATTTCATACAGCAAACGGGTTAAATTTCATTTTGTTTAGTTCTGTTCAGGTATCATGCTGATATTTATTTAGCGCGTTTCGCAAATGGAAAGATTACGCTTTATCTTACTTAGATCTGAATTGCACAAACCCGTTCTATAAAAAATAAGCGCCGTTATTACTGAATTAGTACTTTCTCAGCGTTTTTACAGAACACTTCATTGCTAGGATCTTTTCCGTTTGTGCCCTTCCCCCCTTAACTTAGCGGGTTAATATTATCACCCCCGACGCACATGCCAAATTTTTGCATAGTGATTTACTATGTTATCTCACGTGCTCTGTAACTGGGGGGCATATAACATACTGGGGGCACAAACAGAAAAGATCTCATTGCTAATTCAAGCTTTTTAAACAAAAGGTCACTTCAGAAATAGCTCAGCTTTTTATCAAATTTATTGAGCGCTAATTAAAAACATTCGGATAAATTCTGTTCCCCCAGTGTTTTTTATGACCCCCCGTTGCAAATTATATGTTGTTAAGTAGCACGTTACTATGTAAGAATATAGCACGTGCGCCGGGGGTCATAAAAGATTTATGCTTACTAAGCTGGGTGGGGGGGACAGAATAGATCCAAGCATTCCTAACCATTTTCAGTTTCCTGTCTCAAACTTGGAAAAACCTGGAGCTTAAATGCAAAACTAGCGCTAAAAATGTTCCGAGAAGGGCGCTGAATTTGTGCTTAATCGCCTTCTTTTCCTCGTTTCTGAAATTTTCACTGGTTTTGACAACCATTCAGCAATCCCTATGCACAAGCTGATTTCTCTCTGACACCTCAATCCATGTGAATTAAGAACTAAACACCAAATTGATGGATGAAATTGTCGCATTTCTCCCTAATATTGGCTGTCACCAAGCCGTGACTTCTAGAAGTTAACTTGTTTCAAATTGATTGGTGGGTGAAACAGTCCGCTCCAAACGAAATAGAGCGCATAGAAAAGTATGATGGAAGTCAGCTTTCCACAGAGAAGAAGAGAAAAATATTTATACAGAACGAGAGATATAAAACCTGCCAATTAAAGCTGTATATAGAGTGATTTCGAATCATAAAAACGTCAAACAATCTGTCTGTATATCCAAATTGCTAATAAAACGCATTTAAAATTCAACAGTCTAGAACCGTGTCATCATTTCGTTACGTCGGCCTTATTAAAAAGAATGTCAGGGTAATAACCAAGAATTTCAAAGCTCACAGTAAATACTATATGACAACAGAAAGTTTTGACATTGCCTCTGTCTTTTTAGATATATTTTTCAACTTAGAGTACTTAAAAATGGTTAATACACCTGAAAGTTATTACAAAAAATAAAGAAGGTGTCTTTTGTAAAAAAATTTAACTGATACGACCAAATACAGCTCACAGTAAATACTATATGACAACAGAAAGTTTTGACATTGCCTCTGTCTTTTTAGATATATTTTTCAACTTAGAGTACTTAAAAATGGTTAATACACCTGAAAGTTATTACAAAAAATAAAGAAGGTGTCTTTTGTAAAAAAATTTAACTGATACGACCAAATACAAAAATTAAATGCTTTCAAAAATCTGTTTAGGATCTTTAGAGAAAAATGAAAAAAAGCATCCTGATAAAAAATGTAATCAAAATTTTAACGAAATTCGGAGCAACTCAATTTGAGATTCAGAACAAAAATGCCTGAATAATAAAGAAAAAGTAGCACAAGAGTACTTGAACAAAGCAACGTTTTTTCAGTTAATTTAACGTAGTTGCATGAGTTGAAATATTCATTTTGACTGCTTGCTTAATCAGTCTGAGAAAGTTCATTTTAATTCTTCGGCATAATTTGGAAAAGTTTGCTTTTTGACTTCTAAAACTTTGCAACTAATGCTTTGAATTGTTTTTCTCCGCGTGTTAATTGGTAAATATCTAACTCAATTGAACTTAAAAAAACAAATAAAAGTTCTTTTTTTTTCATGGGTGCTTAACAATTTTTAGCTTTCTCATGAAACTGCAACAGATTTCAGACACTTAGAGTTGTTAGAGCGAAAAAATACATCGCACTCTGCTGAAGAGAGGACATCAAAGTTTTCGATGAAGACTTTTGATTTTTTTCCAGAAAAAAATCTAAGTGTTTTATATATTATGCTCACTTCTTCCCGGTTTGCTGGTCATACAAAAATCCTGGTAAACATACGAGGTCATGTATGATTCCTGGTAATTGTGCAAGGTCGTATATGATTTGTCTGATATCTTGGTAATCATACAAAGGTCAAACAATTTTTTACAAGGTCATATATGGAAGTTTGATTTCCTGGTAATCACAAAACTGGAAAAGAAATTTTTTCATGAAATCATTCAAGAACAAACTTAAATCACGTTCCAGCATTTTGTCAGTAATTTTACTCAATAATGAGGAAAGTTGATTGTTTCCTTCTTATCATGCAAGATCAAATGTGATTTTATGAATACTTTGTAATCATAAAAATAATAAAAAAGGAATAAAAAAATAAAACAAATCTGACACAATTGCATCAACCTGCAAAAAATTAATTCTTGTATGACTTGTATGCGATCATAATTGATTTTTGTATGGCTACTAAGTATTGACAAACCGGGGTGACTTAGCAACTGATTTTTCATTTCAAAAGATTTGATTGGAAAAATTATTATACTTAAATAGCAATATCAAGAGTAATCTATTATTAGAAATGGGAAGACTTTAACTAGTATAATAAAAAACATGCATTGGAGGAAAGGGGGACTAGGATTCGAAATAGGCAAAGCTTCACAAAAATTTTTCTATAATTACTTTTTTTCTATAATTGCATATTGAAAACTTACAAAAGTAAAACAAAATAAATTAAAATATTTTTTATAGAAAAATATTTCGAAGAATATTGCGAGATGAGAACGTATTGGAGACTAGAATTTAACGGGTTGAAGCGGTACTAAGAGAGTTATTGTACTTATTTGGCGACCTCAATCTATATCTAAATAAATATAAAATTGGATGAATTGAGAACAATTTAATTTTTTTGCATAATCTTTACAGGTTTTTTTTTTAAAAAAGTGACATTGTGATTGGGAGGAGAACAGTTGAAAGCCAAAATGAAATTTTGTCTGACACCTCTCACGTTTGCAGATCGATGTTTTTCAAGAAAAGCCAAAGATAATCTACTAAGACAATGCAAGTTTTTTTTTCTTGCTTACTGACCCAGAAAAAAACCAAATCAAAGAATTAGATGTAACACAACGCAAATTTTTATGCACTTTGTAGTCAGAAAAAACTACCATGCTTCAACACAAGAACTCTACATTAAAAAAACACTTATGAAGCTTAAGTTTTCGTGAAATCATTAACAAATGCCGTGAAAATGGTTCAAAAGGAGTAGCTAGTTCATTCATACTACCCGCAGAGAATAGACCAACAAAATAACCGATCTAAAGGAGATTAGACAGTGTTATACTCATACTTGATCAGGAAAACACATTTTGGGCTTAACTTTATAGATTCAAAGGAATCCGTTTAAATAGATTTAAATTAATCTAACTGTTTTAAATTTTATGAGAAACAAATTTTATCAAGTGCTTATGAGAGACGAATTTTAACTGTTCAGAACTCAGCAAATGCTTGAAATTTACTTAAGGCGAGCACACAAATTCCTCTTATACTGCCTGTTGCTTGCTAAAAGTAAAAAAAAATTGCTTCACTGACGTATTATTCTTTTGTTATTTATTCCTTAGGTGCCTAATAAAAGGAAATTGAGTCTACTTTATTCGCTTACTTGTACTTCATTTTTTAACGAATTTTTTTCTAGGATTCCATCATTTAGGCTTCCAGCGGCTAACTACAGCTTTTCAATGCTACTTTTGAGGTAATTTGGATCACTATTTAGCCAATAATATGAATTCATAAACTAATTTACCTTTATATATAATTGATTGACACTAATAATTGTTTCAGTCAGCCGAGACATCAGTTGGTTGAAGATCTATCTTCCGAACAAAAACAGGCAGTAAGTCCAGAGTTAAAAAAGATTGATTTTACCACAATTTTATAGTAATGAGCGTGTTGTGAAAACATTTTTTTTTTGTATGTCAAGAAAGCCAACATATTTTAATGTTAAAGTACAATTTTTGAGGGATGAAATTTTTTGTAATCGGGGATGGGGCAATAATGGTTAGAGCCCAACTAACAGCTTTCAAATATGAATGAAAAACGCAAAAACATCAAGTGTCTGGGTAATTCTAGTTATGAGTGTGTGTGCTGTGTGTGTTGTATGTATGGCGTTGAGCGTGTCGTGCAAGTGGATTGTGAGTGTGATCGTGCGTACTTCTGAGTGTGTGTGTGTGAGAGGGAGAGGAAGAATTTGTGTATGTGTGTGATTGCATGTGTGTTTATGTGTGTGTGCGTATGTATGTGCGTGTATGTATATGGGTGTTAAGGTGTGATCTTCGAGATGTGCAAGAATTGTTCCGGATATCTACAATTGACGTTTGATCTGCAGTGAAGAAATGTGCCTAATGTCGGATGTCAACTGATTTTGGGGAAAACTTTATAATAGTCTTTCATTGCTTATTAAAATGTGTTCATTAACTAATGTCCATTAACTAATTTGCGCGGAAAGGGAACATGCTTTTTAAGGATTACAGTTATTTCCTGTAAACGCTTGTCATAAGTTGGTGAATTTAACGGATTTTAATTGATTCATATCGATTTGAATAGAATTTTTATCCTACAAAATTGACTTAAATGTATTTTAATAAGTAAAATTGTCCAAATTGACTACCTTGAATAGATTTTTTTAAATTCCTTTCTCAACGATAATCCATTTAAACGCATATTTTTGTCAATAAGATGAGTGCGGGTATTCGCGTTTAATTTTAAAAAGAAATCTTGGAAAAAGGCTGTTATGTTGTTTGGTAGTTGTTGAGGTAACGTAGGAGCTTTTAGAAGTTTTTTTTAGGAAGAAAACAATCGGAAGAAAATTTTATAATGTGATTCTTTAAGAAATTTGTTGATGTTTATTATTTTAACTTGTTTGAAAGTATTTTTTTGTTTCAAGTATATTTAACCGTATGGTTATAATTTTAACTTACTTGTTGCAAAAAAGGTTCTTTTGGGGTAATTATATCTCTCATAGCAAATGTCGTAATTCTACTCCCCCCCCCCCCCCCCCCCCCCCCCCCCCATAAATCCTCTTTAACCAAACTGATTTTGTAGCAGCAAATCAGTTTGGAATTGAATTTTGTCATTTTAATAATCAAAAATCATTATCACTCGCCCAGTGAGAGGTGTTTGAAATCAACCAATGAATAGGAGTTTAAAACTAATCATTTTGGGGAGGGGAAGGGGGTTGAAACAACTCAATGGGGAAATTAAGAACCGCAAGAACCAGTTACATGACAATTTACCCAATTCCATTTTGCCCAACGCCATTTTACCCAATGCCAATTTACCCAATGCTCTTTGATCTTTCTGTTCAATTTTCCGATGTTTGGTTGAGTTTCACATCTAGTCCCACGGGGCATTTAATTATATGGTAGGCTAATTAGTCGTTCTGGTAATCGCAAAAATAGGGTAAAATAAAGTTGGCATTGGGTAAATTGGGATTGGGTGAAATGGAAGTGGGTAAATTGTCCCCCGACACCTGACAAACCAATAGGGGGGGATTAAGAACGTGAATAAACTTAGAAGTAGAATATGGTGATCGGTCTAGCGACGAAGAGAATTTTTTAAACAAGATGTGAATTTTCAATCAAATCGCGATAGCAGTGAACATAATCAATTGATTTAATTAGCTACTTTGCTTATTTTTTGTGCAACAAATTTGTGATAAAGCTATAACAAACATAAATTGCCGCGAAATAAAACATAAAAATGTCAAACAAACATCAGCGTGCGCAACCTTTGTAAAAATAGCCATCAATTTGTTCAATGAAGTAAGTATTTTATTTGGGAAAACACCAAATTTTTCATTGCAAATTCGACGTCTGCTCCTGTTTGTTCCCAGTTTGCCCGGATTCCGATTCGAACACTCCTGGTACCCAGCAGAAACTTGTCGTGTTTAATACCAAATGATTCTCCGTGAATTTGTGATTCGTATTTTGTCCATTCGAAAGGTACCTGTGCACTCACAAACATTGGAAAAGAGCAATTTTAGTTTTTTTTCAAAAGCAAAACGAAATTGAACAAAAAGTATTCTTTTGCGATCAAGGTTATTTCTGATTTTGGCTCAATTCTGCAGCAAACATTTTTTGAACAAGTGTTGGAGTGATGAAGAATAAAAAGCAAGTCAGCATTTTCAAAAAGTGTCGTCACTGAAACCCAACGGCAGGGTTCCAAACCTACCTTTTTCTGGTAAATCTAGTGTAGCGAAAAATATGGTCACTACGAGAGGCAGAAATTGATTAAGCATGAGCAATTCGTTCACAGCAATTATACCGTCCCACAACTTTCCTTTTTATCAATTTTTTCTTGACCACTAAAAAAAATTTTAACGGTTTTTTCAAGGTCATTTCTTTTCATGCTATTTTTGCTTTCGCACAGATTTGACCAATCTTACTTTTGACGCAAAGAATTGGCCAATCTTAAACATGTTATTATATTCAAAGCAGCGATAAAATTTGTTTTTAAGTTTCATGTTTTGTTTCTATCTTTCGTTTCTATCTTTCGTTTCTATCTAAGATAACATACACCACATGCATGTCTTTTGTATCTTGTCTACTTAAGTTAAGATACCGGATATTGATACATTAGTTTTCAAAACTTTAATGCAGTTTCTGATTACTCTACGAAATTGAATCTGTGAATTGATTGATTTGTTTTCCCAGAGGAGTGGATTTATTTTTCTTTTTTTTGGCTTGAAAGACTACTGCTAACTCAATATTTATCAAAAAATTCACTTTACGAAAAAACATCAGCTAGTTAATTATAACAAAAAGATTATTTCAATTAAACATTGATTTTAAGAAGCGGTTAATTTTTTGGTTGCATAAACAAGATCTTTGGTATACAATAAACCCCCTTTCAGTCTTAACTGTGATTACATTGAAATTTGATGCTAGTAAGTGCGCGGCGTAATACAACAAAGCTCGCCTAGAAGGCATAACATCAATACTAAAGGATTATTAAAAGTTTGTTTTAAAAAACCAACTGCAAGAGCTTTGTAGTGGTTGAAATCAATTCAAATTTTCAAAAAATTGTCAACTCTTTTATGCTTTTGACAAATATTTCAATGACTAGGCTGACTTTTATTATTGTTTTAAATACATTGAAAAGATTTTTTTAAGCGCTCACTTTGAAAACTAAAACGGTAATGCAAAAAAAGCAAAAAATCGACTATAGAAGATTTCAAAACGATTGACCGGAAAATAATGGATTTTTATCGGATACGTTTTACGATAAAATTTTGTAACAAGATATGAATACGAGTTAAATGTTGACAGATCATATCCCTAAAAGAATGGGTTTTTTGCCGTTAGACCTCCCACCAGCTATGTGGTCATATAACGCATAGCCTCCAATCATGGCAATTATAGAATAAGGGGGGTATATTTTCGTGGAAGGGAGTCTATAATGGAAAGACCCGAAGTATGCTTTCAGGGCTGGAACCATCAAGCCGCCGAAGAGCAGTTAGGGATTTCGATCGCTTTCATCCCACTAAAGCGGACTTAGTTTCTAAGTTTTAAAATGCACATGTTCCCAGAAGGCTGGGTTTTGTTTATCTACCTAATGAACGCTTCATCTATTCGTTAAAATATTTTTTTCTCCAAAATTTTTACCGTTTTTTTTAAATTAATGTTTGCATGCGCAAGCACCATCTGAGCTCTCAACGCAGGATAAACATTAGCAGTGCCCTCGTTAACATGAACCCTGGCTTTGGTCACACCTGGTTTGATCTCAATTGAAGCGTCCATCGGAGAAGAGAGAATTATTTCCGTTGAATTTTTCTTCGAAATTTTGAATAAAGAGTAAAGAGGAAGTTGTTCCAGATCACCGTCCAAATAAAGGCCAAGAAGATTTGTTGGTGAATCATCCCAGACTAAAATTCGAAAACAATCCCAACAGCCAGCATTATTTTCCATTTTGATACATTCTTTGGATCTATTCTGCCCCCCCTTTTTTTTTGGGGGGGGGGGGGGCAGAATAGATCCAATACTTAATAATATAGCCAAAGTAAACGTACTTGCTTACGCTTTTTTGGGATCCTTTCTGTTTTTTTTTTGGGGGGGGGGGGGCTTTTGAAATTGCGCTTAACCTATTCTTTCCTCCAATGAATATTTCAGTGATGGTACATATGCAATGCCACTTGCCCATACGTCAATAACACAGCAAATCAGTACTGATTCATGATATTACAATAGTAAAACGCTGTAACATTACTGGGATCTATTCTGTTTGCCCCCCCCCCCCCCTCCCCACCTCCCAGCTTAGTGAGTATAAATCTTTTATGACCCCCAGGCGCACGTGCTATATTCTTACATAGTAATGTGCTATATAACAACATATAATTTGTAACTGGGGTCATAAAAACACTGGGGGGGGGGGGACAGAATAGATCCCATCATTGTTTCATAGTACTATAAGGGTTTTGTTTCTTTTTTTCGAATCTTTTCATAGAAAATGTGGCATGATCAGAATATTTGCTTACCCTGATCATAATCCTGCATAGCTCGAAAAATTAAATTGATTTTTGAAAAAAAACCGAAAAATCGAATTTTGAGTCTAAATTCATAAAGAAAACAAATGTTATGCTGTCCGTATAACGACCATTATAAAACCAAAAACGCCCTCAAGACCAACAGGTTCAAGGTTGATTTACTATTTTACTATAGAAATATTAAGTATCAGAACTGTTTCACCCAGTTACTAGGGTCCGGGTAGTAAAACTATATTTCAGGTATCATGATACAATGTTGTTTTAAAACTTAACTATGATCTGGTCATGTCTGGGTTGGAGTTTGAATTTTAGCGCCCTATGACAGTTGGGATTTTTTATTGGATCTGATAGTAGATCTATTCTACCCCCCCCCCCTCTCCCCAGTGTCATATTGAGCCCCACAAACAATTTATATATTCTTACTATGTATTCTTATTATAGCACATGCGCCCCGGGGGTTCAATAACTATATACCCACTAAGCTATAGGTGGGGGAGGGGAGCAGAATAGATTGTTGATGATTAGGCTGTTCTGTACCCGTTTGATCTTCCTCGATTGATAGACTCTTGCGATCTTCGCTCACCCCAATGACCTTGACAGGCGGGAATTGCGTTTTCCTGTTGACATGCTGTCGTTTTATGCTGCGTCCTTTTTCGTCAAGACAATCAAGATAAAAATATGCTTTCGATTTCTCCTGTTCATTTATGACTCCTTTAAATTTTAAATTAACAATTTAAGCGGTAGGAGGGCAACAATAGTACTGTTATTTATTTTGTTTCAATGGATTGGTATTTTGCAACATTCTCGCAAAAATCTTGCAATTTTTGCATTCATTTTCAAGATTCAATTTTAGCGCTCAATTTCAAGATTGAATTGATGAATAGCTGTCTGCGTGGGGCTTCCTAGTTCAGAATTGACTTTATGGCTGAGGCATATTTAAGAGAACTTATAAAATTTTAGAGAACTTTTTAAAAATGGGGCCTTTTTTTAAAAAAAAACTCCTTCAAACAAAAAAATTCAGAAAAATCAAATTAATTCAAATAAATTTTTGAAAAATCCAATGATATCGATACTAAAAATTGCCTTGCATTCAGTTATTGTCATATCGTATCTTCTCACAAAGAAGAACAAAAGTTTCTTAGGTGAAAAATCTTCACACAGAGAAAAAAATATCCCGAAATTTTTCGTCAGTGCAAAAATTTTAACAAAAATGAGCAGCCCAATCTGAAAAAAATTCTGTAATTAAAAAGTTGCCCTATTTGAAAAAACTCGAAAAAGTAAACATGAAATCGTAACGTTTTATAATGATTAAAATCTGAAAATATGCTAACGCAGAAAACAAATTAAATAGAATAAAAAAAATTATTCTGTGATGAAGGAGTTCGACAATTTGAGCTCAGCAGTTCGTGAATTTAAAAAGTGAGGAAAAGAACCATCCTTCGCTACAGGTTTTAAGTTTTGTTGCGTTGGAATCGTTACAGATAGATTTTTTGTATTTTTCAATGAATGGAACCCTTAACACTAATGAAAATTAAGCGATTTATTGTGCCTTGTTTTTGGAGTTTCTAGAGTTGCTAAAATATTCTAGAAAAAAGCATTAAAAAGCAATTAACGGGTTTCAAGAACTTCAAAAAGTATACTGTTCCTGTTACTGAGTCTTCAGTGTGAGGCGGACTAATCTGTGTTGAGTCTGTGCCCACAGGAAGCTTACAATCACTAAACCGAGCAAGCCGGGACAAACATCTGAAGAAACACTGAAACTCCAAAACAATTTACGCGTCGAATAAAACAAGAGAGTGTGCTTCAACTGATCTCTTTCAATAAGTTTAAAGATGGAGAGAGTGTTCTCAAAGCCTGGAGCGGCACCATATTAAAGGTGTAAAACCACTCTTTCGGATGCTCAATTCAGTCTCTTTTGATCATGAAGCAATGTAAAATAACGAGATAAAGAAGCATTAACATTAAGTAACGTATTAGCATTGTCACTTATTAAGATCATGGTGAACATATCAATCAGTGGTTTTTTAGACGGCAATTTTTGATGCTGTATGTCTGCGTGTAACAGTATGAATGTTAGTTGGTTTGGGTTTTTGCCTTCTACGGTGTGACTTAAATTCATTCTGGAGTTACGGCTAGTAAATTTGCTCTTTTCATCCATTTAGTATATTACTGCTTTGCCGTAAATCAGTTTGTTATTTGAATATATTAAACCCCAAAATGACTTGTGCTAGTTTGTCTTGCAGTAGCATCTCTCCTCCTTCCTAAGGTGCGACTTAAGTTTATTCTCGAGTTACGGCTAGTTTTTTTGGTTGAGTGTGTTGCTGTGGTCTGCTAGCATAGTACTTCCCGACCCCCCCCCCCCCCCGCTCGTTGATTAATCGTCTCCCGCCCGTTCCCTTACGTCTTTTTGTACCGTTGCACGCTACTCGCTCAACGCTTCCTTTCTAACCTTCCCTTCTCCCGCCGCGTCGTGTGCCCACTGCCCGACATTTCCGCTCCGTCCGTCTCGTTTCCCGTTCCTTCGTGTGTCGCTCGTTCAGCATTTCTGTCCCGTCCGTTGCGTTGCCTATTTCCTACCCGCGTTTTCGCCGGTTCCGTTCCGTCTCCTGTTGGGTTGAGCGCCGTTCGCCCGTCTTTCCCGCCCCGTCCGTTTCGTTTCCCGTTTCGTCGTGCTTCGTCCACCCGGTCCTCTATCGCCGGTTGCCTTTCTTCTTGTTTAGTCTCACGTTGCTTAAAACTCCGTTAGACGCTTTTTCACTGTTGCTACTTTTTTTCGCCGAGTAAATCATTACTCGGTTTCTTCTTTACTGCTATCGGCGTCTTGATTATCAAGTCGTTGTCATTTGGGCTCGGTATAACCCACTCTCCACGTGTTTGTTTGGATGCTACTTACATTGCATTGAGAAATTAGCCATTTCAATAAAAAGGCCGAACAGCAAAAGAAATTGAAAAAGCTCTTTAATGCAAGATCTAATCTATAATCTGAGTTACGTAACATCCTTAAGGAAATCACAGATGCAATAGATTGTCAAGACAGGAGGGTTAAAGCCAAACGTGTTGTCTCTAAGTTGAAGGATGTTTTCAGTAAACTGGTGCTGAAGAATGAAGAACTATTTGACTTGGCCAGTAAAGCCGAGGTCCCAGATTCAATTTATCCTGTTCTTGAGCAATGGTTGGATGATGTAACTAAGAAGAATGATAAATTCTTGCATGCGGCAAGAAGCTATATTGACAGTTGCTGATCGAGACATCGTACGCGAGGGTGTTAATCCTCAAGGGAGTACAAGAGAAGTTCACGACGAATAACATCATCAATGTCTAGCCAGCGTAAACATAACTTTCTCATGGCAAAACTAAAACGCGAAGAGGCTGAGAAACAAGAACAAGCTGCCATGCGCCTTGCTAAGCAAAAACACGAAATTGCCATGAGAAAAAAGGAGCTTGAAATAAAAATGGAGCAGATGGCACTTCAAGAATTAGAGGAAGACCACCGCCAGCGTGTTGCCGCAGCTAAATTAGATGAGGCCGATTTAATGGATAATCGTTCATTGTTTAGTCACCACTCAAGTGAACATCATTTACTTAAAGATAGGGGATTAGATAGAAGTCAAAGACTTGTTCAGGATTGTGTAAATTCGTTTCCACCTGGCAGTTCAAGGACTGCTGCAAGTGTGTTAAATTTTTCTCGTCCTGGTTCAGAAACCGCTGACCCTCCTGTTCAAGATACTGCCCCTAGTAATCCTGTAGAAAACAAAATTAATGTTGCCGGTAGCCTAAATCACCTTGAAATGCTTTCCCAGTACACACGACCGGGAGTTGCATTTTGTGTTGCTCAGCAAGAAGCGTTGTATCGGGAATACCTCCAGGCTCAAATGTAGCAGTCACTCAGTGATCAAAGGTTGAGCAGGCACATAGTCACTCAGGCATTGGTAAAGTGAACCCAGTGAACAGAGTATCAGTCGACGTACAAAATGTTGCATTCTCACCACCTCAGCCACCTATGCAACCTTCCTGGCCACCGACACCCGTTATGGCACCAACGAAATCCATCTTTGTGCCTGATTATTCAACAAACACACCGGCAAATAAGTTCTTGGGTCCAAAAAGCTCCAGTGTGCCTGGTCAATTACATCTGTCCATCCCTCATGTTCCACAACAACAGAATCCACCTCAAAGTTACATTCCACTCCAAACACAAGTCCCTTTTGCCCATTCCCCGCATTATGCCTATCCACCTCTAAACCCATTCGTGAACCCACCACCCGTATTCCCGCCTCAACAATTAATTAATCCTCAGCCTCCCGTGATTCCGTCGCCCATTCCATCGAGCACAGCAACATTTTTACCCGTCCCCCACATTTCACAACAAAACATTGTCCATTCACCTCAAGCCCGCCTGGTACCGTGTCCTATCGCACCAAAATGTCCCCTCAACCGTAACCCCAATTTAAATGTGTGGTGTTTTCCTCAGAATGCCTCCCCAAAAACGAACGAGGTGACAAATAATGCAGCCATTTTCCATAACGTTCAACCAACACTTCCCTGAAGCACTGCTAACGCTGCCAGCAGCCATAACCATCTCACAATGGACTGCACCACAAAATGTTTATAGCAATCACGAAGCAACTTGTAGCAACCAAGTAAACCCATTCAGTAAGGCAACTAACATCACTCCACCTTTTGTCACGCCGGTTATACATCCAACATACGGGCATACTGCTCCGATACCATTGTGCTGGGGTGGCCTACCGCATCCCAGGCCTCCGCGCCAGCATCTGAAAAAGCAAGCTTAATTAAAGCATTCACTGACACATTAACTAGCAAGAGGAATGATCCGCTACCCTAATTGAAGCTGTCCCAATACAATGGGGATCGCCTACAGTGGCACGAATGGTATGGTCAATATAAAAGCGCAATTGAGTCTCAGTACTTAACTGATGATGTAAAATTGACATACCGTAAGACCCTCGTAACTGGTAAAACTAAAACAGCAAAAGCTGAGTTCGCCTACTGCGATTCAATGTACAAAGATGCACTGAGGACCTTAGAACGTAAATTTGGCCGACCACAGGCGGTCGTAAGTGCACACTTGGATAACCTGAACAGCATTCCACCTTTGAAAATGCACAACAGCGTTAACTTCATTAACTTTCCGGGGTACATTTCAAATCTTGTCGGGGTATTTAAATTGCTGTCTTACGATTCGGATTTAAAGAGTGCTGCGCTTTCCAACACTGCCGTACAGAAGCTACCACCCAATATGAAGGAGTCATGGTCATTCTTCACGGTCAAAAAGCATTGGGTGAAACCTACTGTTCTCGATTTTAACGACTGGTTAAAGGAGAAGGCCGAAGCGCACAATTTAATGAAGAATACCGCAACTAAAGCAAGGACTGAGGATACAAAACAACTCAGTAACAAGATCAAAAGTTGCTTCGAAGCCATTTGCTGCAAATACGCAAGACAAAAGTAATTTTAGGCCGCAACAGAGTTCTCTGTCAACATCAATCTTTAGTTGCATTGTATGCCAAGGCAGCCACTGGCTGTGGGAATGCCGTGTCTTTAAAGAAAAGACCCTCACGCAAAGAGACACGGTCGTGGCTGAGGCAAAGCTCTGTTTCTCCTGTTTGAGTGATAAACATATGTTCACGCAGTGCAAAAGTCCCCGTAAATGTAGAAAAGTTGGTTGCAACAGCTCCCATAACACCTTACTTCACGGACCTGAAAGGGTTTTTCCAGCTAAACCCTCATCAAACTACAACATCAATACTTTGAAGTCGAACGCAGGTACTAGTAGGCCATCTACCGGTCAACAGCAACCAAGCAACAAAACCACTTTGTATTCTGTGATGGATGTCAAAGGCCTCCTTCAGGTCACGGAACTGAAACTTACTAATTCTTCTGGTACTAGTACTACGGGGTTGGCTTTATGCGATACCGCTTGCAGTAACTTTTGGGTGTCCGATAGTCTGGCAGCTAGACTCGGTTTGCAAGGTACCGCATAAAAACTTACCGTGAAGGGTATAAACACAGAAGAAATCATGGACACAAAGATTGTTCGATTGACCGTGACACCTCATGAAGATCAAGACTTTGAAGCATTTACTGTACGTCCCTATGTGAGGGAAACATTAAACGTAGTTTCAGACATCATTGACGTTAAGTCCCTGCAACAAACATACCCACATATGGCCGTCCTAGATCAAGTCAAGTATAGCTATGGGAACATTGAGATGATACTTGGACAGGATATCTACCATGCCATCCGCCCGTTAGAGTTTTTTTCAGCCGGCAAAAACTGCTCACCGTTCGTTGTCCGCTTGCCCATAGGTTGGGTTCTAAGTGGCCCCCTCCTGTCAAGTGCACGTTTAATCTCGACATGTTTCAAAGCCAATATTGAACAGGACTTTGAACTGGCTTGTCAAGTTAAGTCATGGTACGATATTGAATCGTACGGCGCATACAAGCAGTTTGACCCACGATCCGCAGCGGATGTTCGCGCGCAGGAAATACTTGAAACAACAATTTTTCATAACTGGCAAAGATACGATGTCAGTATGTTATGGGCTGATGACAACATCCAGCTCCCGAACAACTACTTTTCGTCACTGGTACAGCTCATGTCTCTCGAAAAGCGGCTTTTGAGAGACACAACATTGAACGACAATTATGCTAGTACCATCTGTGAAGACTTGGAAAAAGGTTACTTAATTACAGTCCCTGATGCTCACAAGGTCAAGCAGCGGTCCGATAAATAGTGGTACCTACGACATCATACCGTAATCAACCCGAACAAACTGGGGAAAGAGCGTACGATATTAAGTGGTGCAGCAAAGTTCCATGGTACTTCTTTGAATAAATCTTTGCTCACTGGCCATGACCTGCTCCAAAACCTAATCCATGTACCACTGAGGTTCCGTCAACATCAATTCGCCGTGTCCGCAAAAATCGAGGGTATGTTCCTCCAAGTGGGTCTCCCTGACTGCGACCAGCCATCATTGCGTTTTTTGTGGCGGGAGGACCCCACAACAAATGTTGTAGTGTATCGTTACACGCGGCATATATTTGGGGCTAAAGACTCGCCTACATGCGCTAACTATGCATTGCAACGCACGGCCCAAAACAATGTCATTCAGTACACGGAAGCAACCAAAGCCGGCCTAGAAAACTTCTACATGGACGATTACTTGGATTCGGTGGAGTCACCTGAGAGGGCTCTCAAAAGATCGAAGGAGTTGGTGCACCTTCTCCATCTCGTTGGGTTCAAGCTTACTAAGTTTGTTAGCAATGTACCAAATCTGGCTTATCAAATTGATGGGTCACCTCAGTCCACCGAACCGAAAGTAATTGCCTCATCTAAGGAGGACTCTTCGCACGTGCTTGGGTTGAAATGAGATCACAACAATGATACTCTGGTTGTGAGTCGGGGTACCTCCAGTACAGTAACTAAGTCTTTAACACAACGCTTGGTATTGAGCCTAGTGTCTAAGGTATTCGATCCCATTGGCCTAGTGGCACCATTTACTGTTGGTGCCCGATTGTTACTAAAGGATATCTGGCGTGTCAACGGGCAGCACTGGGATGAAGAATTAACAAAAGACACCGCTGAAAGGTTCCTCAAATGGAGTGTAGAACTACCCAAGCTTGCCAAAATGATTATACCAAGGAGCTACTTTTCCGGAAACTTTGAACACCTGGAACTACACATGTTTGGCGATAGTTCACAAGAGTTTTTCAGTGCAGTTGCATTTCTCCGATCCTGAGTAACTACTTCGAGTGGGCCCCAAACGGATCTTGCGTTTGTCCTGGGTAAATCTCGCGTAGCACCTATAAAGGTGATGACAATTCCAAAGCTAGAGCTGCAAGCTGTTTTACTGGCCGCTCGGTTGAAACAAGACATCTGTCGAGCCCTTACTGTGCATGATAACAAAGTTTTTATATGGACCAATAGCACTACTGTCTTGCAGTGGCTAAACTCCACAAGCAAGCAGCAGTATTTGTGGCAAACCATGTATGCGAGATTTTAGAACACACTAGCGTTGACGAATGGAACCACATTGCCTCAAGCGATAATCTGGCAGATACCGGCAATCGTGGTATCTCCGCTAATGTTTTGCAATCAGGTAGCTGGGTGAGGCGTCCACATTTCTTGAGATGGTAGGAATTCCCGTTCAAACCAAGAACCAAAGTAGTAAAAAAAAACATCAAACTGGGTGTAGTTACTAAGGAAACTGACGAAATCAATACATCATTGGCCGCATCCGTAACCAAGTCAACTAAGGAACCGCCCCGCAACTAATTCCCTTTGATAAGTACAGATCTTATTAGAAGTTGCTACGGATAACAGCGTACGCACTCTGCTTGTTACCTTCTCACGAATGTTACCGTAATGCCAATGGTAGCATCATAGACCCCACGGAGCTTGACGAAGCCGAGCGTCATTTCCATTATTTTGTCCAAAGAGAGTCATTCAATGCAGGAAGAAAAGATCTCCTCGAAAACAAACCCGTTAACGGGGCAATGCGACTACGTAGTAGCCGCATTGCCCCGTATTCTCCCTTTATTGGGCCAAATCGTCTAATCCAATCGGCTGGCTGCATCAAACGGTTGGTCGAAGTTGACTTTGATGTAAAACATCCTATCGTTCTCAACGCACGCCATGCATTTGTAAAGTTGTTCCTTAGGCACAATCACGTTAAACATCATCAACAAGGTATTGACTACCTGCGGGCTAAAGTACAAGAACGTTATACCATCCTCAAATTACGATCCTCGCTGCGTTCAATTAAATCCAACTGCGTCACGTGCAGAAAGTTCCGAGCTGCCACTATCCAACCAATCATGGCTGACCTTCCAGTAGAAAGACTCATATACCAGTCTCCACCCTTCACGAACACCGGAGTCGACTACTTCGGTCCGTTTTACGTTACTGTACGTAGGACTACCGAGAAGAAGTGGGGTTTCCTCTTCACATGCTTGACGACCCGTGCAGTTCATGTTGAAATCGTTCGCTCCATGGACGCCAGTTCGTATGTAATGGGAGTGGAGCGGTTGGTCTCCCGTCGGGGTACACCTGCCATTATTTGGTCAGACAATGGCACTAACTTTGTTGGCGCGGAAAAAGAACTACGCGAGAAATACGAGAAGTGAAACACCATCAACATCGCCGTTGATTTTGCCCACAAAAGCATTAAGTGGAGGTTCAATCCGCCCAGTGCAGCACACCACGGTCGCATCTGGGAGAGGCTGGTATGTTGTTTTGAGCGAATAATTTACACCATCCTCGGTGGTCGTCGTCTCACGGATGAAGTTTTGAACACTACTTTTTGTCTCGTTGAACACGCACTTAACGCACGCCCGTTAACGCCCATAAGCGCCGACCCGTCCGACCTAGGCGCAATAACACCTAATCATTGCCTACTCGGTAACCAAGCAACAGCAATTCCGTCAATCGTTGGCGTCGACGAGTTCGATCATCGTAGACGGTACGCCCGCGCACAGTCGTATTCTAACACCATTTGTTCACGTTGGATCAAAGAGTAAGTACCGGCGCTTAACCGGCGTTCCAAATGGCAGACGCCTGCCGAGCAACACCTTAAAACCGGTGAATTGGTCTGGGTAGTTGAAGAGACCAACCCAAGGGGTAACTACCCTACTGCTCGGATCAATGAACTTCGTTACGGTTCCGACAGCGTTGCACGCTCCGCTGACGTGTGCACGTCCACCGGATCGCTCGTCCGCCCGCTTGTAAAATTAGTACCGATTCTCCCAACATCTTCTTCTGTGGGCCGGAGGATGTTACTGAGTAAAGCGAGTAATATATCAAAATGCGTCATTATTTATAGCTAATCGGAATCGAGTATTTAAATGCGCATAGAAATCGTTCCAATTTACGTACAAAGCTCAAAAAAAGTGCAATTAACATAATTTCAAGTAAATCTAATCATAACATCTATTAGATAAGATATGATTCGGCAGTAATTTTTGGGTTTTTGGATGCATTGGTACAAAATGGCGACTGGCATTGAACTGATTCTATATCAGACAAAATACCGGCCAAAAGAGCATCACAAATTGCCGTCTAAAAAACCACTTGTTGATATGTTTGCCATGATCTTATTACGTGACAATGCTAATACGTTACTTCATGTTAATGCTTCTTTATCTCGTTATTTTACATTGCTTCATGATTAAAAAAGACGGAATTGAGCATCCGAAAGAGTGGTTTTACACCTTTAATAGTTCCTTCAAGATTGATAACAATTTTGATGATTGAGAATTAATCAGAAAATTGTTACAAACTAAAAACTGAATACAATTCAACTGAAATGAAATAAAGCAACCAAATTTCTTAGGAAAAGGAACAAATCAGCCAAAAACTTATAAAAATGCCAAAACAACATCAATTGAGTTAGCAAATTTGCCATGGCCGCGTTTCTAGATTAACTGCTAGACATTAGCAATTCTCAATAGCTCCTACATTGCTGTACGTTTTTGATAATACATGAATAATTTGATCCAAAAACTGCTACATTGACATTTAAATTAAAAAAGCTAAATTTAGAATTTCTGATTGAGCTGCTGATCCAGATTATTTTGATGCAAGTTTTTGAGCAACTAACTTCATGAATGAGGACAAAATTAGCTAAAATGCCTGATTTTTGTCACCGGTTTGAATCAAATATATTACACTATCAAAATAAAGTTGCAATTTTTTTAATTTCAACCGAATGATTACGAAATTTGTGAAGTCTAGAGATATTTTTCGTCTAAAAAATGATTTACCATTTCGTTGTATATTATCAAAAATGACGTAATTGTCAGAAAATTACTTTCAAATTCAACGGAAAAATGAAATCATTCAAATTTTCACAACATTTATTAACTCCAGAATAATTTGCTACACATTGGAAGGTCACACAGCTCATATACATCATTCAAAAAGACGAAAGACAAAAACTAATTACTGTAGCTGGATGGGTTTTCTTATCACAAATGTCTTTGCGTCAGATATATCGATTGGTCAAACCTGACTGGACAAAAACCGGCTGAGTATATAGTTTATCCCCTCCTCCCGTCCTCCCCCTCCCCCCCCCCCCACCCTCCCTCCCCCTCCCCTCTCCTCCCTCCCCTCTCCCTCCCCAGCTTACGGAATAAAAATACGCAACTGGAAAGCGGAAAAAACTTCTGAGATAATTTTCATCATAGATTTTTGTCAAGCTTTTAAAGGTAGTCAGTTGAAAAACTTTCCTTTCCAATGCTGCGAACTTCCATTGATACTGTATAAGTTGAACTGACATCGATGTCGATTCCCTTGGCCAGAGTGACGTCAGAGGATATTCCCCTGATAGTTTTGACAGATTCCATGCTCATTGACAAATTACGCACTTATCCGAAATTAATCAGACCTGAACAATTGTATATGACTTTATAATGAGTAACTCAGTCGAAATACCAATATAATGTTGACAGCAAACTAACGCAGATTCGTTCGTGATATTTATTTTCGGTAATTCGGTTCAAATGAGTGAATCATTTGAATGAGTGAATGAGTGAATCATTCAAGTGGAATGTAAAGAAACAAGAGGTTACCAGTTAAGTGAAAGTAATTATAGGCAATGATGCCTGTCACCAAAATGTGTACGATTTGGGCTACATTATGAGGACACTTCAAAAAATATCCAGTTCAAAAATTTCCTCTGTGAGTGTAACAATCAGCCCGAGGGTGGGTGGGTGGGTGATTGTTTGACGGGATGCGGTTAGCAATCCAAAGGAAACTCTGATCAGATTAGCCCATCTCCGAGCACAAAGAGGAGGGGAGGGTTGTTTATGGTGTAAATTAATGGGCCCGGACAGCCCCAAGAAACAAAGAATCATAAAATTGTGGACAATTTTCACGACACCCGGACCTAACGCCAAGTCAATTTCATCACTGGGCAAGTCTAATTCAAAGTCTAATTTCATTACTGATTCAGAGCAATGATCATGTCACTTTTTACACTTGGCAGTCTAAATCCAAGTCTTGGCCAAGTCTAAATCCAGCCAACAATTAGTCAAAAACAGGTCCGGAAAACGCCAAAACCAGCCCAAAAATAGTAGAAAAAAAAGGTCCCGAAAACGACAAAATCCGCCGGAAAAACCTCAAAAATAGTCGGACAATCGTCCATAAACAGCCGGAAAATCTTTAATAAATCCATAAAAATCAATTCAAATTAAAAAGGAACTGGCTCATTAGAACCGTTATTATCTAAGCTTGAAAATATATAACACATTGTAGTTGGACAACAGGTTAATGAGAAATTAAATAGCGAGCACAGCGTAGTTCGAACCATGGTTCAACAGGGTACCTCATGCTCCTTCATTAATATCTTCACGAAATTTGAAGGAAACCGGATCACACATATATATTTTGTTAGAGCAGGTACTAATGCAACTCATATTAATAAATCATCCAGATAATATCACTCAGTAAAAAGTTATTAGCGATGACCCATTGGGCATAACTATAATTTTCGGGTGTGTGTTTTCTGACACAATTCTTATGCGGGGCCAGACATATATACTCTATTTTTTGCTTCTACGCAGTAACCACTGAAAAAAACTCAATTAAAACCAATAGAGGGTAGAATGGGCTCCTGTAATAGTTGATAGAGTGGCAGTGCCATTGTTGAACTATGCCCATTATCATCATTTT
Source organism: Convolutriloba macropyga (assembly GCF_964194025.1). Taxonomy (NCBI): domain Eukaryota; kingdom Metazoa; phylum Xenacoelomorpha; order Acoela; family Convolutidae; genus Convolutriloba; species Convolutriloba macropyga. Next base: position 56,566,192 of record NC_134478.1, read on the forward strand.
GGCCGATCACGACCAGTGATTCATTCTGGGACTGTGTTATAGCTTAGGTTAGCTATTTGAAATGGATGAGTAGTGTGATTACACTATATTGAATCTATTGTGGAATCGCAGGGCGAATCCCGAATAATGTGTTAATTACTAAATTTGCTAGATGGAGTCGCAAGGCGAATCCAGGTTAAGTTAAAGTTTAGTAATTGACGAGCGATTACAGAGACAACTTGAATTCAGGAGATTAATCGAGATTATGATTACTTAACATAAATAGTATGAACAAACTATGAAATAATTTAGTAGACTAGCGGGAATATAGTTATATGTGAATAATAAAAGTCATCATAACCTTAGTTATAAAACGTATGATATAAATATTTAAATAGAGGGTAATTTATAATTTAGTACACATAAGGGTTTGAATATATATTTATGTATACATAGGTATCACATTTCTCATTGACAGGAAAAAATTTTGTAATGTATTTACAAATTTTTAGAAAAAATCAACACAAATAAATTAAACGTGTGGAAGAGAATGGACAGTACAATTGTCAGAACCATTAATGGAGAAGCACCAAGAATGTAAAATTAAATAACGGAAAGGCATTATTTTATGCATTTGTAGAGCAAATACATGTCGAGAAATTTAAGTGCACAAGCAGTGGATATACTACTATATGAGTGGAATTGCGAGGCGGATGCAGCAATTATAATTTAAAAACACAACGAAAATGGGATTTGCAGAGCGAATACATATAAGAATTGCAATTGAGGAAATGAAGAATGAAACTAATGAATAAATGAAACATAAATACAATAAATTGGTTTCGCAGAGCGAATACATGACTGAAGTTAAAAGAAATAGTTCTTTCAACAGTTTTGAATTTTTATCAATTGTTCTTCAATTTCGTTCTCAGCATCCCATACTGACATCTCTCTTTTTTGTTCATATTCATAGTAACGGATTCGGGAGTCGGGTGGAGATACTTGACCAATTTCGATATCCGGCCTTGGTGGAGATGGATCTCGAGATTGTTCAGCACTTTGGATTAAGTCAACCACCGATTCTTCGGTGGCTGCACTTTTCTTGCTTTGTTTTTTCGTCTTACATTTCTTTGATTTGGAAGGGTTAGAAGACGTCAATGAACTAGTTGGGGAAATGTCTGCCTCTGTAAAACCGTAGCATTGGGGTCGTTTTCGCTTCCGCCCTTCATTCTGTGATGGAGTATCGGATACCAGTGACGATTCGGGTTGTTCTTGAGGTGGTGGTACTGGCGGAGTGGGTACTGATGAAGGTCCACTTTGAGCTGGAGATGCACTTTCACTGGGTTCGTTCGGAGGAGCTTTGGTTCGTCGACGTTTAGTTTGCGGCTTTGTGGGTTTGCAAACGGTTAAAGCACGGGTGACGTTGGAATTTACGGATGAGACCACTGATGTGGTGTCTTGTTCGGCAGTTTTTGGGCAAGTTTGATGTTTAAAGAGGCCTCAGTCCTGGGAATGGGGTTCGAAATTTTTGGATGGATTATGAATCGGGATTCCTTGTTATCGGAGTCACGATAGCGGCGGCCTGCATCCTGTTGTGCCCGACACATATTTTTCTCAATCTCCAAATCACTCCTATCAGGATTGATCTAGCCCAATTCGTCGAGGAAATCATCTGCAGGGACCGTGTTGGCATCTAAATATTGGTTAAAAATTTTTTCATAAATTAGATTTAGACTCGAAGGAACAGTACTAATATTCTTTAAAGGCGTATTTGAAGGGCGACCAAAATGAGCTTCGAACGGTGTTATCTTTGTGGTTTTCTGTTTTGTTAGACGCAGATATGAAATAATCTGTTTAATTGTAGTGGAAGTTGCAAAGGTTTCTTTATTCTCAGCTTTCATGCAGGATAGACGCCTTTTTTTGTTTGAATCATTCGCTCCACTTATCCAATAGCCCTATGATCACCTACAGGAGCGTCAAGAATGTCAATATTATTTTCATTGCAGTAACTTGTAACTTGTTTACCTACTAGACAGGTGGCTTGATCTAAACGTATTGTTCGTGGAATCCCATGATTATATGCATATTCTCGGAGAAATTTAACTACATTGCTCCCATTAGCTTTTCAAAAATCTCAACTGTGGTGTACTTTGAATAACGATTGATACATGTTAGAAAGTAGATTTCTTTACTTTTCTTTTATTCAATATTGGACCTCCAAAGTCTGTTTGAATTTCTTCATTAGGTTCATGACATAATTTATGTGGATGCCACTTTGATTTGGGGATGATAGGTTTGAGGTTCTTACCAATATCTGTACACGGAACACAATCAGAAGTTTTTGCAAGAATTTCCCTATGCATTTAGGGCCACCATGCATATTGGGATAAGGAGATCATCCCCCAGCTTCCTGGATGCTTCATATGAATTGACTCGACTACAGCATCTTTGATGGCGTTCGGAATCGCGACGCGTTCGTCGACGCAAAGGCATCCGGACTTAACGTGAAGGTCCTTCCAGAAAGAGTGGATGTAGTGGCTGACTTCTTTACATCTAGCCTCGTCATCTTGCATCATACAGTCCCGGATTTCCTTTAGAACAGCCTCCTTGCTGGTGAGGACTGCAAGGAAGGACTTTGTGAAGAGTTGATTTATATTATTTTCAATGATCTCCTCTCAGGATAGTTCGATGTCTCGGTGTTCGGGTGATGAAGAGGCCTGGGTATTGTTGATGCTTGCACTAGTGTTTGTATTTGGCGTGGGTTGCGCTCTGAAGGTGACTCGGGGAGTTTGCGGTGAAGTTGAAGGATTGTTTTGAGCGGACTCATTAGCAGGCATTGTGATATGACTTACGTTATTGCTAGGATTGGTGGCTGATTTGAGCTTGAAATTTTGTGTCTGGATTTGCGGAGCGGAGACAGTATTAATTTTGAGCAAGTGATTTGCGTGACAATTGAAGTTGGATATGAATTTTGGATTGTAATTATTTAATTTTGCTAGAGTAGTGAGTGAGTTATTTGAGGCATTTGGAGTATGCGCGCTGCTTTTTGTAATTTTGCAAGAGTGCACGCGCGTCTTGTTTACTTGTAATTGATTTCTGCTGGTATGGTGCTGCTTTTGGAATGGAATTTTATCTGAGTGACTAAATAAAGTTGTAATTGCGTCGCGAATGCGGGAAATTATAATTACCATGAATTCCTCATCATATTGAGTGATGCTTTTTGCTATCTGATTTGGTTGGCGCGAAATATAATCAACTAATCCCATTCTAGTGCCAGGGATATGTTCTATATTAAAGTCAAAGGGAAACAAACGATCTATCCACCGTGTTAATCAACTATTATAGGATTTATTTGAACGATGAGATTTTAAAACGGAAAGAAGGGCTCCATGATCTGTCAATACTGTAAAAATTTTCCCAAAAAGATAATATTTAAAATATTCGATGGCCCAAACCACGCCAAGCAATTCTAGTTCATTGATACTGTAACGTTCTTCATTGCTATTAAGGAAACGAGATGCACAGCTACCGTTTTCCACCCTTCACTATCCAATTGTTCAAGCGCAGCGCCTAGATTTTGGCGAGATGCATCGCATTTAACCCGCGTTTCCAAGGTCGGATTAAAATGAGTATTTTCCGTAGCGTTTGCAATTGTAGTTTTAATATGTTCGAAATGAGTTTGGTGATTTTCAGTCCAGAGCAATTTTTCATTTTTCTTTAATAGAGGCCGAAGTTGGTGACAAAATTTTTGCCAAATTGGGAATGAATTTGCTGAGATGATGAACACTATCCAAAAATCATCGTAGTTGTTTTAATGTTTTTGGAGCATTGATTTCTGCTATTACTGCTGTTTTCGATTCTATATGTTTAACAGCAGTTTTGGAAAATGTGAAACCAAGCCAGTTTAACTGGTGTTTTGCAAAATGACATCTACTTAAGTTTATTCTGAGATTATCGGCGTTACGTTTTTGTTAGCATTTGTAGACATATTGGATGTGTGATTCCTTACTCCCTTTGCTAACCATAAGTATGTCGTCAAGAAAGCATTATGTATTAGTCAAACCGACCAATGTGTAATCCATGGCCTTTTGAAACTCCGCCGGCGTATGGGTAAGATCATAAAACCCCGTTTTAAAACGATACGTACCAGTCGAGTCGCCACAAATAATATTGAAATTACAGTGGCGAGAGATCTCCGGATGCAATTTTAGTTGGCTATATGCGTATTTTAGATCAATTGTTGAAAAATATACGTTATCACCTGGATTGGAATCGTTGATGTGCTGTGAAATAGAATCGATAATACTGTCTATGTTCGGCATTTGGTACTTATTTTTATGAATTGCTTTATTCAAAACTTTTGAATCAAGGGCTAATTTAACTGATTTGTCTTTTTTAACTGTGATTACAATTGGTGAGATAGAATTTTTATCAGAGCATTCCTGTAACTTTTCGATATGTCCTTGCTCTGAGAGTTTCTTCAGTTCATCGGATACTTTATGTAACAGATTTATAGGAACACGCCGACCTCTTTGATGTGATGGGGTATAATGTTTATGAAATTTTGAGCGAACTGTATGTAATTTTGACTTACCAATTCTGGAAGTTTAATCAGGATATCGGTTGCAATTTGTTTTTTGATTGGACAGTATTCCTGTTCTACTTGATTAACTGTATTCGGGCTGTTAGATTGTTGAATTGAAAGTCCGAGGGCAGGGAACAGATATCTACTCAATAGCGAACGGTTACCATCTGTCACTACTTGAATTTCGGTTGGATTTGCGTACCAATTGTTGCTTTGAATTGACATTTGTAGAATACCTAGCGTTTGAATAAGTTCATTAGACAAAGTTTTCAATTGTTTGGGAACTGCCTCTCGTATCCACTTTGAATTTGAGTTTTGGGACATGATGGAGTTTGCCAGTGTTTCATTTATTATCGTGCAAACACTGCCCGAATCCACCAAAACATTTGTTGCTTTATTTCCGAGTACCACAGGGAGATTAATTGCTTCTATAGAAGTTGTAGAGTCTGTTGAAGATACTGATGCAACGCAGTTATCCTCATCCGAAGAGTAGTTTGATTCCAGATCAGGGTTGAAGTCTTCCGAAAATTGATTAACTCTATCAGTCTGATCTTCTTTTTTGACATTGTTGACCCGGGTCTAGGTTTTGGGTATGAGCTAGGATCCTTGGGTTTGCGACAAACTTTAGCAAAATGATTTTCAATGCCACAGTTTTTGCATTTCTTCCCACGTGCAGGACATTTATTTCGATGTTCGGAAGTCCAATTTATTCCACAAAAATGACAAGTCGTAGGCCTTTTCCGTGCAGTGGTGTTCATTTTGGAGAAGGGGGTATTGTTTGCGATGCGCATCCGTTGTATTTGATTAACTGTGGAATTGAGTTCGGATTTACATGCAGTCATTTTAAGTTGGTTGAGAGTACCCATTTCGACATTGTTTGCAATTGCCAAAGCTTTATCGGGTTCGACCGTTTTTTTAAAAGCTCTTTTTGAATATCTTCAGTTTGCATGTTGGCAATAAAAACGTCTCTGATAATGGTATCTCCCTTTTCTCCTAGATCACAGTTTTCGGAAAGTTCTTTGTGATGACCGTAGAATTTTTCTATTGGTTCCCCCTTCTGCTGTTTTTGCGTGAGAAAGAGATACCGATCAAAAGTTAAATTATGAACTCGAATAAAAGCTTTGTTTAGGATATCCCAGAGATTCCCGGTCGAAATTTCGTCTTAATTGGTAGTCGAATTCTTTGAATTGAAGACTCGTCGGCCTTCCGTTCCGAGACCCAAATAAATCAACGAGGAGGCTTTTCGATCACAGATTTTCCAGGGTTTGTCTCCGCACAGTACGCCTATAGCTTCAATGCGCAAGCAGTTGTTTTTCCATGCCGTCTTTGCCTGTTCATTATGAGTACGTCGATGTCGTTTCGATTGTGCTGTGGGATTTTCAACCGCATCTTCCTAGGTGGGTTCAGGAGGTAGAATAACATGCTCTGGAGGGTCGACCGAGAGAAGATCCACTATAATCCCTTCACGAGCAAGAATCGCAAGTTTAAGTTGTGTTATCCAACACTCCCATCTAATAAGGGGTTCTAGAAGTGCTTTCTCCCAAAAAGGTTGAATTCCAAGTGGAGATTTGTCATTGTCTTTTATTGCTGACTGCGCAATGTTATAGCTTAGGTTAGCTATTTGAAACAGATGCGTAGTGTGATTACACTATATTGAATCTATTGTGGAATCGCAGGGCGAATCCTGAATTATGTGTGTTTTACTAAATTTGCTAGATGGAATTGCAAAGCGAATCCAGGTTAAGTTAAATTTTAGTAAATGAAGAGCGATTACAGAGACAACTTGAATTCAGGAGATTAATCGAGGTTATGATTACTTAACTTAAAATAGTATGAAAAAACTATTAAATAATTTAGTAGACTAGCGGGAATATAGTTATATGTGAATAATAAAAGTCATCATAACCTTAGTTATAAAACTTATGATATAAATATTAAAATAGAGGGTAATTTATAAGTTAGTACACATAAGGGTTTCAATATATATTTAAGTATCCATAGGTATCACAGACTGATTCCGGTAGCAACCTGCCATTGGATCGCAATTATGTACTATGGGGCTCTGGGACAGCAAGGGTATCCTGACAGGGTTTTTTTTTACAACATTTCGTCGGTTAGAGATTCCAGACATAATCACAAGATCTGAAATATGCTTCAAATTAAATCCACTTTCGTCAAAATCGGGCTAAAAGGGCTGCAAAATAACATGCAATTGACCCAATTTGGGTCCACGGACTCTCTCAGTGTGTTAATTTAGCTTTTTTTGGTATGTCGACGGCATCATTTTACAACACTCCGGTATCATTTTACAGCAACCCGGTAAAGTGGCTTGACCAAGACTTGACCAAGACTTTTCAGACTTGTAAGGTTTGTAATTAGACTTGCCAGGTAATGAAAAACGATATAAGGCTTGTATTTAGTCTTGCCAACTACTGATATATACTTGGAGCTCGACCCAGGAAGAGTCTGGTCAGAGGTTGCTTATACCTGAGACAATCTGCTGAACAGAGCCCAAGTCGACTTCAAAAAATACTTTATCAGAGGCATTTTCGTTCGTGTAAAAATAGTTTTGCTTTGTCCTTTTAATTTGTTCTTTTGATCTCTTTCTTTTGCTTTACCAATATTTATCTTTCGGTTGTTATTCGTGCTTTTGACTATGTTCCGTAGGTAGCCTCAAAGTCATCGTGAACTCATTATGTAACTTGCCTGAGAAAAAGGGCGCAACCGCGTTATAATTTTCAGAATTATTGAATATCGATACGGCCAAAGAAAAAATTCCAATGAAACTAAATCAATGTTTTTTTGTGTGAGAGAGTTGGAGTAACTAAAAAATCATAAAGACGATAATAAATTTTAGCCTAACTGTTTTCATATGTCCAGCGAAATTAAATGCATCTACAAAAATTATTACAGGCTAATTTGTTTCGCAGACAAAACCCCTAAATCGTAAGAGATAGGGTCCAAGTTACAACCCAATTTTTCACTTTAATTCCAACTCACCACTCACAGCATTTATTTACAAGAGGATGTCGACGCTTTTTATTTTTGTAGGACCTTAAGGTGAAGCAATTTGTCTAAGAGTAATTTGTAGTGGTGAAAATTCAAGCAATGAAACTATTTTTTTTGCTGTAAGCAGCAGGCCCTCGCCTCCACTGACACATTTCTTCCAAAAAAAATAATGTAGCGTTTTTTGCAATGAACTACCGTAAATTAAATTTTTTGATCGAATGGATTTTATACTGTGACGATTGAATATAAGCTGTCGCCTCTTAGCACTAAAGAAAATTGGTTCAGTGAAAATCTTACTTTATATTGTCAAAACAAGCTGACACGTTAGGTTTTTATAGGAATTGTGCTAAAGGGAGAAGAAAACTTTTTCCTTCGCCCATTAGGCTGAATTGAAACATTTTTTAACGCATACTTTCCAGTGGTGAATTTTTTTCTAATGTTTAACTGCTGAAGAAGGTGTTCTAAATAACAAAATGGTTAAAATTTTTGCAAAACTTGACACATTTTGGTGAATTTTGAAAACAATTCAGAACATTAACTGCACATATTAAACGTTTTGCAACATGTTTGGTATCTGTGGATTGTTTTTGTTGGCCATTTTTCAGAAAAAAAAACAATATTCTGCGCCTTTACAAGTGTATTTTAAACAAAAACTTGGTTGTGACAAAGTTTTACAAGAAGTGCTGTGAGTGTTTTCTACCGCATGCTTCTTAAGACTGATTCGGTAATTTCGTCGGTCTGAATTAAAACATTTTATAGGCCGAAAAAAATAGGTTCTAGCGAAATCAAAAACGATTGTCGCGAGAATGAGGGATCGACAATTTCTGTTTAAACTAGAAACTAGCAAAAGACATGTTCTCAGATCAAACTTTGTCACTTTGACTCGACAAAACCATTTGTGATTTATCAGTTGTTATTCGTGCTAATGACTATGGGCCGTAGGTAGCCTCAAAGTCAACGTGAATTTATTATTTAGCTTGCATGAGAAAAAGGGTGTAACCGCGTTATAATTTTCAGAATTATTGAAATTCGATATGGCCAAAGAAAAAATGCCAAAAGAAACTAAATCAATGTTAGAATTTTTTTATGTGAGAGAGTTGGAATAACTGAAAAATTATGAAGACGATAATAAATTTTAGCCTAATTGTTCTCATATGTCCAGCCAAATTAAATGCATCTACAAAAATTAGTACAGGCTAATTTTTTCGCAGACAGAACCCCTAAATCGTAAGAGATAGGGTCCAAGTTATAACCCAATTTTTCACTTTAATTCCAACTCACCACTCACAGCATTTATTTACCAGAGGATGTCGACGCGTTTTTTTTGTAAGACCTTAAGGTGAAGCAATTTGTCTAAGAGTAATTTGTAGTGGTGAAATTTCAAGCAATGAAAATATTTTTTTGCTGTAAGCAGCAGGCCCTCGCCACCACTGACACATTTCGTCCAAAAAAATAATGTAGCGTTTTTTGCAATGAACTACCGTAAATTAAGTTTTTTGATCGAATGGATTTTATACTGTAGCGATTGAATATAAGCTGTCGCCTCTTAGCACTAAAGAAATTTGGTTCAGTGAAAACCTTACTTTATTTTGTCAAAACAAGCTGACACGTTAGGTTTTTATGGGAATTGTGCTAAAGGGAGAAGAAAAACTTTTTCTTCGCCCATTAGGCTGAATTGAAACATTTTTTAACGTATACCTTCCAGTGTTGAATTTTTTCTAATGTTTAACTGCTGAAGAAAGTGTTCTAAATAACAAACTGGGTAAAATTTTTTGCAAAAATTGACACATTTTGGTGAATTTTGAAAACAATTCAGCACATTAACTGCACATATTAAACGTCTTGCAACATGTTTGGTATCCCTGAATTGTTTTTGTTGGCCATTTTTTAGAAAAAAAAACATTATTCTGCGCCTTTACAAGTGTATTTTAAACAAAAACTTGGTTGTGACGAAGTTTTACAAGAAGTGCTGTGAGTGTTTCCTATCGCATGCTTCTTAAGACTGATTCGCGAATTTCGTCGCTCTGAGTTGAAACATTTTATAGGCCAAAAAAAATTGGTTCTAGCGAAATCAAAAACGATTGTCGCGAGAATGAGGGATCGACAATTTCTGTTTAAACTAGAAACTAGCAAAAGACATGTTCTCAGATCAAACTTTGTCACTTTGACTCGACAAAACCATTTGTGATCTATCAGTTGTTATTCGTGCTATTGACTATGTGCCGTAGGTAGCCTCAAAGTCAACGTGAATTTATTATTTAGCTTGCATGAGAAAAAGGGTGTAACAGCGTTATAATTTTCAGAATTATTGAAATTCGATATGGCCAAAGAAAAAATGCCAAAGAAACTAAAGTCAATGTTAGAATTTTTTTGATGTTAGAGAGTTGGAGTAACTAAAAAATCATAAAGACGATAATAAATTTTAGCCTAATTGTTTTCATATGTCCAGCCAAATTAAATGCATTTACACCAATTAGTACAGGCTAATTTGTTTCGCAGACAAAACCCGTGAATCGTAAGAGATACGGTTGAAGTTACAACCCAATTTTTTTTACTTTAATTGCAACTCACCACTCACAGCTTTTATTTACCAGAAGACAACGACGCGGTTTTTTTTGTAGGAACTTAAGGTGAAGCAATTTGTCTACGAGTAATTTGTAGTGGTGAAATTTCAAGCAGTGAAAAAATTTGTTTGGTAAACAGCAGGCCACCTTCTTCAATGACGCACTTCTTCCAAAAAATATAATGTAGCGTTTTTTGCAATGAACTACCGTCAATTACGTTTTTTGATCGAATGGATTTTATACTGTAGCGATTGAATATAAGCTGTCGCCTCTCAGCAGCAAAGAAAATTGGTTCAGTGAAAATCTTACTTTATATTGTCAAAACATGCTGACACGTTAGGTTTTTATAGGAATCATGCTAAAGGGAGGCGAAAAACTTTTTCGTCACCCATTAGGCTGAATTGAATTATTTTGTAACGCATACTTTCCATTGTTGAACTTTTCTCTACTGTTAAACTGTTGAAAAAAGTGTTCTAAACTAAAAAATGGATAAATTTTTTGCTAAAATTGACAAATTTTGGTGAATTTTAAATGCAATTAGCACATTAACTGCACATATCAAATTTTTTGTTTCATGTTTGGTATCTCTGGATTGTTTTTGTAGGCCAATATGCTGAAAAAAACTTTATTCTGCGCCTTTACACTTTACTTTAAACAAAAACTTGGTTGTTACAAAGTTTTACTAGAAGTGCATTGAGTGTTTCCTGCCGCATGCTTCTTAAGACTCGTTCTTGCATTTCGTCGCTACGAGTTGAAACAATTTTCGGGACACAAAAAATTGGTTCGAGCGAAATCAAAAACAATTTTTGCGAGAATGATAGATCAACAATTTCTGTTTATTTTAGAAACTAGCAATAGACATGTCCTCAGATCAAATTTTGTTACTTTGAATCGACATCACCATTTGTGATCTATCAGTTGGTATTCGTGATATTGAATATATTCTGTAGGTAGTCTCAGAGTCACCATGAATTTAATATGCATCTTGCATGAGAAAAAGTTTGTAACCGCGTTATAAATATCAGAATTAATGGATTTCGATACGGCCAAATAATAAATTCCAGTGAAACTAAAGTCAAGGTTAGAATATTTTGATGTTGGGGAGTTGGAATAAATAAAAAATAATAAAGACGATAATAAGTTTCAGCCTATTTGTTTTCATTTGTCCAGCCGAACTAAATGCAATCACAAAAATTAGTACAGGCTAATTGGTTTCGCAGAAAAAAAAACCCTAAATCGTAAGAGATGGGGTTCAAGTTACAACGCAATTTTCTACTCTAATTGCAACTCACCACTCACAGCATAATTTTACCAGAGGATATCGACGCTGTTTTTTTGTAGGAACTTAAGGTGAAGCAAATTTTTTTACGAGGAGTTTGTAGTGGCAAAACTTCAAGCATTGAAAAAATGTGTTTGCGGTAAACAACAGGTCATCGCCTTCAATGACAGATTTCTGCCAAGAAAACTGATCTAGCGTTTTTTGGAATGAACTACCGTAAATTAAGTTTTTTTTGATCGAATTGATTTTATACTGTAGCGATAGAAAATTGGTTCAGTGAAAATCTTACTTTAAGTTGTCTAAACAAGCTGACACGTTAGGTTTCTATATGAATCGTGTTAGAGGGAGGCGAAAAACTTTTTCATCGCCCATTTGGTTGAATTGAAATATTTTTTAACGCACACTTTCTATTGTCGCATTTTTTTCTAGTGTTAAACTGTTGAAAAAAATGGCTCTAAATTACAAAATGGATAAACTTTTTGCAAAAATTGACAAATTTTGGTGAATTTTAAATGCAATTCAACACATTAATTGCACATATCAAACGTTTTGCCACGTGTTTGGTATCTTTGGATGGATTGTTTTGTAGGCCAATAGTCTGAAAAAAAACGTTATTCTGCGCCTTTACACTTTACTTTAAACAAGAACTTGGTTGAGACAAAGATTTACAAGAAGTGCAGCGAGTGTTTCCTACCGCATGCTTCTTAAGACTGGTTCGCGCATTTCATCGCTATGAGTTGAAACTTTTTTCAGGCCACATAATTTTGGTTCAAGCGAAATGAAAAACGATTTTGGCGAGAATGAGAGATCAACAATTTCTGCTTAATTTAGAAATTAGCTATAGACATGTGCTCAGATCAAACTTTGTTTCTTTGAATCGACAACACCATTTGTGTTCTAACAGGTTTTTTCAAAGATAGTCAAATCGTAAAAAAGGCGCTAGATTTTGAGTTCTGATATTGAATCTCAAAATTCTGCTCAGTTTTGTCTTCATTGCGTCCACTCATATCAAAATTTTTTCTTTCAAACGATTCCAACTTTTAATCAAGTGAGGTTTTTTAGGTTCCCATTCTTTTCTTGTCATTAAGAACACTGCGATCAATGATCGCGGTTGAACGTTGTTTTTCTTTTTCCGAACGATCTTCGAAACGGGTTCATTGTTTTTCTTTTTCTTGTTCATGGTCGGGTTCGGTAAGACTGGATACGGTTTTGGTTTGCATGAGATATACAGGAAGCACAGTTCTTGAATTCAATGCTTGAACCCTAATGTTTTATTTTTCATAAAGTAAAATCAACTGTGACTCGCTTCTTGATAACCCAATTTTGTGCTTTTTGATTGAAATTCATTTAAAAAACCGCCAGTTTTTCTTCATATCTCATCTCAAAAACAATGTGAGCGTGTAAATAACTAAACCATAACCAACATTTTTATTGAACCAGGTTTTGAAACTTGCAAAAAATGCGCAAGTTGTTTTCGATACTGCAGTATACGATACTGCAACTCAAAACTGAATGTCTGCAAAAAAACTAGTTAAAAAGACCAAAGGGGACTCCAGGTTTCAAATTTGAATTCCAATCGCAGATGATACCAAAAAATTATCACTGAACCTGAATTTAATTCGTCATACTGATAAACATTCAAGTCAAACGACTTTTCAAAAGGTGCACAGAAAATTTGCATAAACGTGCAATACTTACTGAAACATAGCAAAAACGTCTTTTTTATCTATATTATATTTTCTAATACACTTATTAACCTAATCGGTTTTCTTTCGGCTCTTGATTAATTGCGACTTTCTTCCCTTGCTATAATGAGGTCGCAAAGTGGGACAAAATGTAGGTGTAACCAATTTTTCTGATCCTGCAATCAAACAGAAGTTGTTTAACTGCTGGTGTTACTTTTTCAATAGCAATATCTCCAGTTCTTTTTACCAGTTTTTAAAGTTTCACAATTTACCGGTTTTACAACACTAAGATGTTTAGCTGCCCATTTGAATTTAGTTTACATAGTAATTTTTATTCATCTGATTCTGGCTTTATACCCTCTTGATATTTTTCCTGTTAACCAGGTTTAGGTGCGCGACTGATGAGACGATCTGGGTCGCAAACTACTGGCGTGGTGCGACCCGAAATACATGATCTGGGAAACGCTTGAGTTGCACGATGGTCTGGACAATGGTCGCACTACGGTCTGATAAGAGGGCAAAGTCAGGGAAATGGTCTGGACAATGGTCGCAATAGTATACTATTCTTCCTTTATTGTTAATTGCAGAAACAGAAAAGTCTCCACATCAAAATAAGTAATCGCACGCATTGTCTCACTGAAATTCGGACCGAAGTACTGAATGTTTCTGAATCGCTTGTTGGCGCAAACTTATTGTGCTAATCAATCTTTGTTTTTTATTTTGAAGCATTTGCCGCTAAGCAACCTTTACAATCGTCTTTTCAACCACTGGGTCGCAAATTACAACGAAAAGAATTGTTTGCCCGGACTGTCCTTCATGTATGTTCCAAGTCATGCCATTTTGCATCTTGAAAATATCTTAAAAATCTTTAACTCTCACTTCGTTGTCAGTAACCTAGGTGGAACTTATCACACTACTTGAGTTTCTGTTTCTTTTGTACATAATTCAATTACTTTTATCTGGATGCAGGTTCCCAGATGTTCTGTGCCATCATCTGGTGGGTGGGAGGGGATTCCAGGTTTCGTCAGGAACTTGGTCAGTTTCAGACTCTTTGAAGGCGCGAGCATGAACTGGAAAAAATACTCAGAACGGTCTCATTGAGAAACGGTACCCGGGTTGACCCCATAACTCAAAAAAGTATAAAATTAAAAATTCATCGTCTATTCATCGTCTATGAACTTTAATAAAATGAAAGTTTTAATTTAACAAATTTAAAGCGAAATCAGGAAAAGGGTTAAAACAAAGCACAAATAAAACGTTTCATAAAAGTGGGAAAAATCGGAAACTATTTTTTTAGTTATATTATATTTATGAGAAAGTAGTCATAGAACTTCATACAAAAGAAATTTTTGCCAAACTTAAATTTAGACATCACTAATGTGAGATGATTCCGAAATTGCTTATTCTGCAGTCAGCTGAAATCTGACCTCAGATGACAACTTTTAGCTTTATTTTATGGAAAAGTCGTATTAATAGAACTTCACAAAAGTTAAAGTTCGTAGAGCAAAAACAAATTTGAGTGTTTATTAACAGCCGATTTTTTTGTAATGCGTAATTTGATAGTGTTTTTGATTCCTACTAAGGTATTCACACTGGATTTATGTTATATGAAATAGAGAAAACGTTTATCGAATCAGTTTTTCTGGAAATCAGTGTTTTAAATACTTTATCACCGTTAAAGTTCATATGAAACTCGCTATTTAGGCCTAAGAGAAAAACTGCTTTGTGGCAAAAAATTTGGACAGCAATTTTTGTAATTCAAAGAATAGAGCTATATTATATAGTTCTATTTTTTGAATTACAGCTTTCTCTGTTCGATCAATGTCAATTTTTCGGTTGTACTGCCATAGAAAACAGAAACCGAATAGCGTTCTCAAGCATGGGTTCCGTTATAAAAGTCTGTATTAACTTTAATTTTTTATCCTTGATTTCAGTGTTTCCTTGATAGGGTTGTGAGACTTGTTTCTTCGGAAAACATTTTTAGTCTGTTCACTTAAAGTTGAAATAAAGTGAATATTAATGGGACATGCTTTATTATTCAGCACAAATTTGATTCATGCAGCAAATTTTCTGTCAATTCTTATTCCTTCAACCAGAGCAGTGGAAAACTCTTTTTGAACTATGCATTCATATTTTGTTTATTTGTTCACTCCTTAAATCATAACGCAAATCCGAAATTATTGTTTGGCTCGTGAACTGCAAAATCTTTGAAAAAAAAATTTTGAGCTCCACATTTTCTGCAGCGCACCCTATTGCAAAAAGCTGCTGAGGAGATCTCAATGTTCCATACAGATGTCAAAAACTAACTTGCAACAAGAATTCGGCATTTTTGGCAGCATTTTTTTCGAAATATACTCTTAAATTAAACGGTATAAAATTGATTAACAACCTTTTTGCAACCATCACGTCAACTATCAGTCTTTGATAATGTTCTTGGTGTGCTTTACTCAAGCAAAAAATGTTCAAAAGACTGACGCGTATGATATTTTATTTTCATATTCAAAAATTTCAAGAAGCAAAAATTGTTTGACGTTAAGAACTAACAACCATTGAGAATGTTTTTCTCAGTTCAAAAATGCAAATGAACTTACGATGATCTGTATCTATTGCTGACGATTTTACCTTATAAATTTTCAGCTTACTTTTGAATGATAGGAGACGTACACTTTAAAAGCTGTAAAAACTTGATGCCTAATCAGCTACATGTTGTATCGTACATAGTGAGTTTTATTGGGAATCCTGTAGTTCTAGTTTTGAATTTAAACCTGTGCAAAATTTTATTTAAATTGAGGCATGTTTCCTCAAAAAAAAATTCAGAGACAAAACTGAGACCACTGGTAATCATGACAATATTTTCCCTCTGAGGTTCATCGATGTAGTACGCTTGATTTTTGGTCCCAATTTTTCTGTTTTTTTTTCAAAGCGTTGAGGAAACAAAAAATAGAGCAATATACATGTATCTGAATCAAAATTTTGAAGAACATTTGAATTAGATTTCATTGTGACCGAAACAAATGTCAAAACCCAGTGAAAATTATCTCAAAACAAACGAATAAGCATGCCAGCAGTTTATTTTAACCTGTTTCTAATTCTGAAAGCCTATTAAACTATCTTTTCCTACGTTCCTAAAATACAACCAGATCCAATTGTAGCCAACTATAAGCTAGCTTTTGTCTATAATTAGATTCTGAAGATTTCAGAATTCAGAGATTGCAAAATTGTTGAAATCTTGGACAATTGAGGAAGAGATCCGCGGTAACAGAGTTAAAAATGTGCGACAATTACTACAGTATTTTGCTGTTAGGTGAATAGAACATTTTACGATTACGCAGCGAATATTACATTCGGGCTATGCCTATGAATCGAACATATACTGAAGCAATTTTTCATAACGTTTGTGTAAAACTGAAATTAAAGGATTTCAAATAACAGAAGATAGTTCATTGAAGGGGAACCTTGTAGAAAATTTTACATTTTCTACTGCAGGTGCCACCGTTTAATGAAAAGACATCTCCTGATGTTATCTATGCTGTTTAGCCCCTCGGTAACCATTACTATAGTATTGTTCACGAGATTCAGCTATTCTGTGAGAGTTCATCGAAACAGCTAATTTGCACCCTTTAAGTGTTAACAACCAATTGAAAGCAAATTTTACTTTATACCTCGTCGAAAACCCAGTAATAGGCTAGTGTTAGTCAGTTGAAAAAATCCTAGCATTTCACATACACGTGGAAAATAATCGAATATTTCAACTATACATTGCTCATTTGCATGCATGGTTTAGGCTTTTATATTTCACATCATTTTAACGATTGCTGAACTAATACCGACCTTAGGAAACCGCATGAAAAATTATGCAAGAATGTTTGATTCGAGACAACGTTTCCGCAAAAATTGTTAATGAACATTGATATCACATTACAAAACCAGTTCAACTTTAGAAACTGTTGTCTGTAGAATTGATCTTTCAAATGCCTTGCTAGCTGTTGAAGTATTCGGAACTACTAAGCCTGCAGCAATCAAAATAAATAAGCAAAACGTTGCGAAATTTGACTTTCGAATCAGTGTAGCTATTGTTAGCTAGTGACTTGATTCGAAAAAATTGAACACCATTGTAATTGAACACCATTATTGCATTTTTATTGGACATACTAAGCAGTTTCTAAAGCATGATCTCTGTATGCATCATTGATAATCCTACGTTTACCACTATCTTAATCGGTTTACGTTTTGGGATGGTGATTCGTTCGTCAATGCATTGATGAAATGATCTTTTCACTCAAAACGAAAAAATTTTGATCGCTATAATAAGTCCAATTGTTCTCCACTGCTGTTTGGTCTACTGACATCGACAATTGATCAACAAGTAAGGTATAGTACATTGTAGGGAAACTAAGCAACTATTCAACAATTAACTTAAGTCCAGTCTTTCACACTAAATCAGTCCTTCAGTCCATGCAAAGGAACAAGTTGTCAATCAATCCTGTTCTCTAGCCGAGTCAACTGCACTTAGTTTCCTCCCCTGAGTCGCAACACCAAATGGAGAGTAGACTCCTTTTGAATATTGTAGTCCGACAAAGTCCTTCCATCCTCCAGTTGTTTGCCAGCGAAGATCAGTCGCTGTTGATCGGGAGGGATGCCTTCCTTGTCCTGGATCTTTGCCTTCACATTATCAATGGTGTCCGATGGCTCAACCTCCAGTGTAATTGTCTTGCCAGTAAGGGTCTTAACAAAAATCTGCATTCCTCCTCGCAGTCTCAACACCAAGTGGAGCGTAGATTCCTTCTGAATGTTGTAATCCGACAACGTCCTTCCTGTAACGCAACAAGCAATTGTTTCACTGTTTCAATACATTTACTCAGCATGATGGCATCTGCCGAACTTATTCCCCCCTCGCCCATTCCAGTATATACCATTGCAACTTCCAACAACTAGGTCTTTCCCATTATAGCCCATTATGGTATAATTATGGTTGGGGGGCTATAGGTTATCTGACCATTATGCTTGGGGTGGGAGGGGGGCTATAATGGGAAAGACCCAACAACCTACTCAATTACATCAAGATTGAGGACGGGTCGCCCTACACATGAAATCTACCCTACACATGAAATCTACAACTTACCATCTTCCAGTTGTTTTCCAGCGAAGATCAACCTCTGCTGATCAGGTGGAATTCCCTCCTTATCCTGGATCTTAGCCTTGACATTGTCAATGGTATCCGAGGGCTCCACTTCCAGCGTGATCGTCTTTCCAGTCAGCGTTTTCACAAAAATCTGCATACCACCTCTCAGTCTCAGGACCAAGTGAAGAGTCGACTCTTTCTGGATGTTGTAGTCCGACAGAGTCCTGCCATCTTCCAACTGTTTGCCTGCAAAAATCAGTCGCTGTTGGTCAGGTGGGATACCTTCCTTGTCCTGGATCTTTGCCTTAACGTTATCGATGGTATCCGAGGGTTCGACTTCCAATGTGATGGTCTTTCCGGTCAGCGTCTTGACGAAAATTTGCATTCCTCCCCTCAATCTCAGAACCAAATGCAGGGTGCTCTCTTTCTGGATGTTGTAATCCGAGAGGGTTCGTCCATCCTCGAGCTGCTTTCCTGCGAATATCAGTCGCTGTTGATCGGGGGGAATTCCTTCCTTGTCTTGAATCTTAGCTTTCACGTTGTCAATAGTATCGGAAGGCTCGACTTCAAGGGTGATTGTTTTTCCAGTGAGAGTTTTGACGAAGATTTGCATTCCACCTCGGAGCCTCAAGACCAAATGGAGGGTTGATTCCTTCTGGATGTTGTAGTCTGACAGAGTTCTGCCATCTTCCAACTGCTTTCCAGCGAAGATAAGTCTCTGCTGGTCGGGGGGAATTCCCTCCTTGTCTTGGATCTTGGCTTTCACGTTATCGATGGTGTCTGATGGCTCAACTTCGAGGGTGATGGTCTTTCCAGTCAATGTCTTGACGAAGATCTGCATTCCTCCTCTCAGTCGGAGCACAAGATGCAAAGTGCTCTCTTTCTGGATATTGTAATCTGACAGGGTTCGTCCTATAACAATCAGGCAATTAAACCACAAGACTTCATTACTCACTTATCTTTCACCTAGTATTGCAACCTCTTTCCTCTTTCAAAGCATTATTGTTGCCCAATTTTCGTAGTGCCAATAATCCTACCCCCCCTTCATAATTGAGGTGAGGATTCGAACACTCACCGTCCTCAAGCTGCTTTCCGGCGAAGATGAGTCGCTGCTGATCAGGAGGGATGCCTTCTTTATCCTGGATCTTGGCTTTCACGTTATCAATCGTATCCGAAGGCTCGACCTCGAGAGTGATCGTCTTGCCAGTGAGGGTTTTCACGAAGATTTGCATATTTAGTTCTAAAAACAAACTTATACCATATATGCTGCTGAAAATAACTTTCCATACTTGAAACCAGAAACGGTAATAACATGCCGAGTTCAGAACTTAAACTACTGCCAGTCAATTTCAATCAATATTACTATGGAAGGGAAAAATGCTTGCTGTTCTAAATATCAATCTATAACCAATCTTAGAAACTAAATTCGCATCTTTTTTGTTTGTGCCAGAGATCGTTACATACGGAAAAGATCCAAAACTTGATTTGATCAAGATCAGTGTGCCCAACTATGAATTAACAATTTATTGCTAATCAATTTCAACTCCCATATTACCAAATTCTCTAAATGGAAGGGAAGCATTAATGTTCTTAATTTGCTGAAAACCTGATTGCTGCTTACCTGTGCTTTACTTGTAGAAGTCACGTCAAATTGCGGGAATAAAATGTTGAATTCTTTCAATCTCTTCAAGTGAGACTCGCTTGACAAATTCAAAGAACAAAATTCGCTTCAATTTCTTAATAACTTAACGCTGCGTGTTTTAAGTTGGATTGAATTGTGTCCAGCAAAGCAATGCATTTAAATTGAGCTTCCAGAACATTCTAGAAAAACCGACTGGCATCTCGCTTGTGATTGGCTGCACGAGTTAAGTAGACATTACGTCATTTCAAATTTAGCATTCAAATGCCACGTATGCACAATGTTCACATATTTTAAGCGTGAATGTTCCACAAACAAACGGACAAAATCACATGCAACATGAGCAAATTCGACTTTGTACTTTCAATGTACTACTTTACATTTAAAGTAAAGTGCAAGTTACCAAAAATACATTTGCTAATATAACCGGGTACCGATCATCAGGACGAAGTTTCAAATGGACGACACCGAATTTTGTTTCAACTGAAAACATTGTTTCAACTGAAAACAATGTTAAACATTGAAATTTTGACCCTTTTATCAATTTAGTCACAAGCATCCATAATGACTAATTTAAACGAGAAAGAATGAAGGAAAAATCATATTCTCGCGGTTCATGGCCATGCCTCAGCGGCCCGTGTGACTTGATATGCATCTATTACAACGGAACGTGTGAGCGCGCCGCATCAATCTATTCACAACTGACCCGTCAACTAGGAACTAAATTATCAGCGCATATTGATTTTAATTGCATGTATTATTTTTGTCCATTGATACAAAATTTTGGTGTCGTCTATTTGAAACGTCGTCCATTTGAAAAGCCCCCAATATAAACACCCTCACCGAAAAGAATTTAGCCCCGGTGGAGGGAATTTCAGTTCAGTACAAAAGTGTAGAACAGGTATAGATAACAAATAAGCGGATAAATTCTGTCCCCTGCTCTCACTAATTTGAAATATTCGGTTCACCTGCAGAAATAAATCGGGTTAGCTATGTGAAATGGAATGCTAGAAATGACCGTACACCCACACATTCCTATACAAATCCAAGGTCAAAAGTCAGAGGCAAGATACTGAATTAACAGAACTGAATTCAAATCAAACAGAATTTACTAAACTAAACGCCTTCATTTATGGTACAATCAATACAAGTAACTATTTATTAAAAACGGAAGCTTTGGTGCTTCCTCTCCCATACCCGAGCTTGTGTGCTTTTTATGCACACTACACATTTGATAATGCTTCATGTTTTAACTCCCTACACGCTTTTTTGCATCAGTGACATTGCCGGATCTTTTCAACAATTGCCCCCCCCCCCTTTTGCAAAAGGGGGGCCTATTCTTGAATAGAACTTAAGCGAGCGATTTATTAACCAATCAGAGACGACTAAACTTTCCGTGAAATGCGCCATGCTAGGGCAATTAGCCGAATTGGAATACAAAGCGAAAAGAATTTCCGACTGGCGGGTCGATGGGCGCGCTTCGCCGCGATAACCGACCCGCGATTTCCGGATTACATCCCACAGCGCGTGAGGCATGGCCATGAACAGCGGTCCGCAATTGCGTTTAAACTGATATTCGGCTATCTAAACTGTAGGCCAACTAATATTGGGGTAAAGTATAGCACAAAAGGGGTGGCAATTCTCTACTAGGTACCAAAGGGGGGGCAATTGTTGAAAAGATCCACATTGCCTAATAATAGCGAGTCACGCTAGCCATTGTAATTGATAGATACCATTTTCAGGGTGTAGATGGTTCTATTAACACCTAAATTTGCGAAAAAACAAAGTCAAGTTTGGACATTTAGGGGCACCTTTAACAAAAACCTTCAGTTATCTCTAGAACAAAATTCGAAAAAAATGTGAAAAAAAGAACAGGAACACTGATCACGTGGAGACAAAAACTTTTTGGTAGACAAAATAGAATGTTTATTTTGTCGAACTGAAATTAAATTCGATGATGCCTGAACAATTGGGCATACCAGAATAGCTTTCATTCAACTAATCTGATATGTAGAGAACTAATTTAACATAGCTGGCAGATTTTCAGAAAACAGCCGCTATAGCTCCGCAGATCTGTAATCTCAAAAAGATAGTAAAAGAAAGAGACGAAAAAAATAGTTTATTAAATACTGCGATGTTATATTTGATTATGAATCTGTATAACTTATTGCTGCTTCGGATCTATGCTGCCCCCCCCCCCCCCCCAGCTTAGTGAGTATAAATCTTTTATGACCCCCAGGCGCACGGGCTATTTTCTTACAGCGTAACGTGCTATATAACAACATATAATTTGTACCTGGGGGGCGTAAAAACACTGAGGCGGACAGAATAGATCCGCTGCTTCTGTTAGGTGCTCTTAAATAACCTTCAATTACAGTGATATACACTCACTTGAACTTATCTCTATGAATTAGATTTTAAAAAAGTCAATTTCAGAGTGAGGAAGTCATTTTTGAGTGCGGTAAGTCACCTGTTCCCCAATTTAATCACGCGAATGAACAAAAAACTTGCTCTACTAAGAGTGAAAAATGAAGTCACGCACGCAATTCAGTTGAAATAGCATGAGCGAATGAACAAAAAGCAGATTTGAAGTGGTTATGACATCATATGGTCGTAAAATCATGACGACAAAAAAAACATAGCCAGAAGATTCCAGAAACGACTCGAAGAGTCGTCTTCGTGTAAGAATTACCTTTTAAATGAACTGGTTCCTACTAAAGTGAATACTAAAAGCAAAAATTCAGTCAAAAATGGAGATAGCCCGTAAAATCAACTGAACTAAAAAAATTACATTACTACTATACAAAACAAGCCAAATTTTTTGTAGCCAATTGAAAACCTCAAAGTACGCGAGCAGCAAAAGTCAAGCAATGCTTGGCTCCCAAAACTATTTTGGAAGAAAAATTGAGTACTGCAAGATTTGGCCATAAGTTATTACAAATTTTTTAAAAGTGTTTTTCAAAATTTGTAAGTGAAGCTAGCAAAACCTTTGTACCATCTAAAAAGAAAAAAAATCAATTGCACGGAAAGAAAAAGAAAATTTAAAGGAAAAAGCCAAAAATTATTAGTTGAAATCGATAATTTTCAATGAAGGCAGGTAAATCGATAATTTTAAATTTAACAAAGGCAATTTTAACAAACTATAGGTGTTCGGAAAATGTTTTAAAGAAACATGCTAGAATGTGGCGAATACATACATTGTGAAAAAGATGAAAAAAACGAATTCGCAAAATCTCAATAATCAAGAAATTAAATTAAAAACAAAAAATTGAGGTAAAAAACATGGATTTTCTGTTATTAAGCAATCGAGTCCTAAAAACATTATGTGGCCATGTCTCAGTCAGAACCTCAAATGCGAAACAGTAAAACAATCAAAATATGGTAACCATTTTCACTGAACTTTAAAGAGTTATCGCCAAATTCATTTTGGTTTATAATTTTTTTGAACTTCTTTCATCTGTACTCCAAAAACCATGAGAAAAGACTTAGTCTTGATGTATCACAAAAATTAAGCTAATTATTTTTCGTGGATAAGCAAGCGAAATGTCCTCGAAAGTTTCCCATTCAGATCGAAAAAACTTACGATCAATCCCACAATGGGAGCCAAAAAATTGCTTTCAGATAACAATTTCCTTCATATTTTGTTTCTATGACAAAACCTCTTGATATTGATAGAGCTTCTTTTCAGCAAACTCAGGATCGAATTTTAATAATGAATCTGTCGCAAATATACCAAATATCTACACGTAACTATACGAATTCAAAAACAGAGCTTTGATTAATTTGGCCAAAATTGGCTTCAAAAAATTCTGCGCTTGCATGAAGCTTATTATCTCCAATATAGATTTGCAGTGCTGAAGCAAAAAATCCTTCATCGCTATTTAAAACCAAATTCTTGGAGCTCTAAAATTAGTCAACCTTCTCATTTTCATTACTTAGACATGGATAGAAAAAAGTAGGTAAAAAGTGACTCGCGTTCGTCTGTCTACATTCCCTTTTTCAAAAACATTAGAATAATAACGCCAGTTGCATATGTGGAAAAGAATTTCCGCAACAGTCAGATACAAAGCAAATCAATTGATTAATAAATGCCCCCTAATATGGTTTTATATGCTCACTTAATAAAACATTAATTTCTGAATTTTCCGACGTATGATAGGGTCAGCGTTTTCGCACCACTGGGCCAGAACTTCTGGCGGGTATGCACACATCTTTTTACGCCGACATGTGGAAGTCCTTAATGTCCGCAAATTATGAAATGGAAAAGAACATTTTGAAAGTTCCACTTTTTTGAGGTAAAATTGACTGAAATCTTGCAGGTTCGTTTAAACAATTTGCTCATTTAACCATCTGCTCTCTTTTAGTTTTTCATTAACTGAAAGTGATATCATGGATGTTGTTGAAAAAACTCAAGAAACTCGGCTAACACTAAGACCTTTTTCTAGATTTTCAATTTCATCCGCAGTATTTTGTGCATATCTGTAAAAAAAAACATTTCGTCGGCATACCGCTTAATTGTTTTCTTTCAACCTGCCATCCGAGTAGAGTGTTAGCAAATTTTAGCAATTGAATACCAATTCTCACATCTTTGGCGAGATTTTCATAGCGTTCAAATGGGATTAAATTTTTACCCGTCGACTGCTCATTAGTATAATCATTGAGCAAGTAACGGTGCACGAAGCAACTGAGCATTTAGTTTCTGTTCAATTCGTGCTAAAATTCGTTGAAGATTTTCTTAAGAAATTTTTCTATTTCTATTGGCAAACCAAAAGGTCCCGCCCACCAGTCTCTCAGTCACGAAAGCTGCATCGCTAATAAAAACTGGGCCAAGCAAACGCATCTGTTAAAAATTCAATCTTGGTAAATTATTTTTTTCGAACTTCTTTCAACTGTACTCCAAAAACCATAGAGAAGAAATCTAGTCTTGATGTATCACAAAAAACATTATTAATTTTTTCTTGGATGAACAAAATGTCCTCGGAAGTGTCCCATTCAGATCAGTAAAACTTATGATCAATCCCACAATGGGAACCAAATTACTTACTTTCATAACAATATAATTTTATATTTTGTTTTTATTACAAAATCTCTTGATATTGATAGAGCTTCTTTTCAGCAAATGCAGGATCGAAATTTAATAATGAATCTGTCGCATATACCAATTATCTACACGTAATTATACGAATTCAAAAACAGAGCTTTCATTAATTTGGCCAAAATTGGCTTCAAAAAATTCTGCGCTTGCATGAAGCTTATTATCTCCAATATAGATTTGCAGTGCTGAAGCAAAAAATCCTTCACAGCTATTTAAAACCAAATTCTTGGAGCTCTAAAATTAGTCCAGCTTCTCATTTCCATTTCCTAGACATAAAAAGAAAACATGTGGCTGAGCTTATTAATTCAACAACCAAATTAAATAGCGCTTCAAGGCCAGATAGTATGAATAGCATAAGGCCAGCTAGAATAGCATAAGCGAAAAGTAATGCTATATTCTTTCGAAGCCATACGGATTTCTTCACTTTGTTCAACATTTATATTTAGCAACTATTATTAGAACGCAATCGTCATACAAAGTTGAACTGAAACTGGAACTACGCTATTATTGCCACGTATTCAAGTGTTGACAATCACACAAATTCAGCTCAAACGGAGTAGGAGATACCCAACTTGGTAAGCCAGATTCGATGAATTTTGCCATTTTCATACCAATTCAGAGAGTGCGGGTAATTCATACCAATTCAGAGTAGATCACTGTCGTAATATTCAGGGAATCTTACGACAGTGATCTACAACCAATTAACAGTTCAGTTTGACATGTAAGCTCACGTGACTAGCAGCATAAAACGAGCTTGAAGACTACCAAAAATCAGTTAAACTCGTTAATTTTGTCTTATTAAACTGACATACAGTGCGTATTGAAGGACACTTACATGAGCGGTAAATTACTTGTTATCGTGTCTTGCTTCTGTAGATCATATTAGTGATTGTACAGTTTTAACTTTGTTCCTCAGAAAGAAAAATCCTAAAGCAAGAGAAACTTTGTGCAAAGCACATAGTTAGTTGCTGTTACCGTCTTTACCGAAGCCTAGCATAGTTTTGGTATTGGTGCTATTGAGGCCAATTGAGAAACAAAAGTTGTTCATTAAAATAACTCGGAATATTCAAATCTGAGGTAAAAAAAATTGTTGTTTTATTTCTCGAAGATCATTTAACCAATACAATTCATTTCGATTTCGCTTGATTACTTGTATGGCAGTGTTGTGCACTGCCAAGTTTGCTCACTTTTGAATCCTTACTTACATAGTTAGTCGACATTGAACTTTTTGCCCCTGTATTAAGATTCGGTATAAAATACAAAAGGGCGACGCACGAACGCAGTTTACAAAGCGTTGTTTATTTCTACATCAGATAATAGGCCCACCTAACGTCCATAACCCTGTGAAATTTTATCTCACTAGCATTTGTGGTTGAGATATCATTGAAAAACCTCTAATTTGAGACTAATTAGTTATTGAAATTTTGGATTCTTGCTTAGTTGAAGCAAAGCCATTTGTTATACAGCAAAGCTGAGCAATTAGTTATCTAGAGTAATTGAGTATCAAGTAATGCAACGGTAAGCTACAGCATAGGGGATAATACAGTTCACAAAAGTTAACTGCAAAAACAATATCCGGACAGATTTGAAACCGCTGAAACGAACTGGGCGGCGTAAAGTTTTCCTTGACTTTGATAGGAGAGCAGCCGTTACAAAAAAGCAGGTAAAAATGACTCGCTTTTGTCTGCCTATATTCCCTTTTTCAAAAAACATTAGAACAATAACGCCAGCTGCATATATGGAAAAGAATTTCCGCAACAGTCAGATACGAAGCAAATCATTTGATTAATCAATCCCCCCTAATATGGTTGTAAAAAATATGAGGACACTCACTGCAGCTTAAGAATAGATGAGGTATGTTTTGTAGATCACGAAAGCATTGCGTATTCATTCATTACTTGAAAAGGTCTCAGCGCTATTAACCTGTCTGGTCAAAGTCTACATATTAGCTTTACTCTGTATTTCGTTTACTAGCTGACACAAAATTTGTTTTTTTTTTAAAATGTATACGCACTTATTCTATAAACTACTATAATGAAGGCGTGAGTATGTATAAAAAAATCACTTAAAAAATCAAAACATTTGTATCTAACTAAATCAAAATATAAACAATTTCTCTATAAAAGCACCAATTAAGCAACACACGATAATATCAATCGAGGAGTGAATTTGGATGATCTAATTCGCTTTCACCTAACTGTTGGAGGATACTGATACTTTTGCCTAATATACTCTTCGTGTTTCCGTCTGCTATCTGGAAGAGCGCTTTCAGCTCCATACTTTCCCAACTGTACATAGTTCCTGTAAATTTCAGAGTCTCTCGCACTAGGTTTCGACAAAAACACTTCGCGTTCGCTGCTATTTCCAGGCGTGAAATTCCATTTATTGTCTTTAAACATGCTACTGGGCGTATCTTTATCATCTACTAAGGTCGCATTTAGAATCGCCGATTTCGTTGAAGGACACTTAGCATTTGCTCGGGGTTGAAATTGACGGGCTCCAAAATTCGTCGGTTCACTTTGGGTTTTATTTGGTGCTGGGTACATGCCGGATTTTTGACCCATGCTTATATATTTTTCGTACGCTGCTTTACAAGAACTCGAAGGTTCACGAACTTCTAAACCATAAGATTCGTTGGAGATTACGACGTTCGAGCTTTTCTTGGACGGAATTTTGCTTTTAGATTTTGGCTGCTTCCCAAATTTTGGGAATTCCATAAAGTTATCATACATCTCCGTTTCTTCCAGATTTGAGTTCGAACATGATAAATAGTTGTCACGCGATTCGCGTTTTAACTCAAAATCGAAAACTGCTGACGTTCTTGAAGAACTATGATTAAATAACGGGAAAACAAAAGTGTCCATTAAAGATCCAAAATTTTTCTTTCGATTTTCTTGATTGCGGCTTCTGGAATTTTCGTCATCGTTCGATTCATCGGCTTCGATATGCGTGAACTCATCGGCTGTAAGAATTGAACTTTCAGCACTGTTATTACCGTTTTCAATGTGACTTGATCTTATGTCAGGCAGAGCAACAAGAGAACCATACTTTACACTTGAT
The DNA here is from genome assembly GCF_964194025.1 of Convolutriloba macropyga. Classification (NCBI taxonomy): domain Eukaryota; kingdom Metazoa; phylum Xenacoelomorpha; order Acoela; family Convolutidae; genus Convolutriloba; species Convolutriloba macropyga. The sequence goes on from NC_134478.1 coordinate 56,594,209, forward strand.
GACTTGAAGTAATCAAAATTCAAACCTCTAATAGTATCGGGAGGTAATTTTAATCGATCAACTGTTAAAAAATGTTTGTTCAATTTTAGTAAAACGTCGAAAAATGTGATTCGAAAAGGTCGATAGAATTGCAAATACCAGTCGAAAAATTGGTTACCAATCGGCGCAAGCCGCGCCATGCGTTCAGGGTCCAATTTCATCAACCGGCTTTCGGAATAATGATTAAAATCTGGATTATCTCCCCTAGACCAGAATTTGAGAACCTCGCAAGAATTCTCGCTTTTGTAAACTTCATTTGCAGCATAAGGCAGACAGTTGATAACTTCGGGCTGGAACCATCTGAAATTAGCTTTCGTGGTCAAGTTTTTGGAGGTATCGAAAACGTGGTGCAGACCATAGTCCGATTCCATATCCCAGAGAGGCAAAGAACGCAAACCGTGCAAAGAATCATCAGTTTTAACAACCGCTGGCCTTTCTAGAGAAACGTATCGAATTCCTCCCTTAGGCATAGTTTGCCCCACAAAGTTTTGAACACCACTGTTTGGTAACGGTCTAACAGTAGCGAGAACGCTAACGGCAGGTTTCGTTAAATGGTGCTCCGAAGGCCTGTAAATCCCCAAAAACACATTAATTGCTTCCTGTTTCTCCTTATCAGAGAACGTGTTGTTATAGTACCTGGATATGCTCTGAACTGTTGGGGTTAATCGGGTGCCAGGGTTGTGCGAATGATATTTACGTCGATAGCCCTCAATTCTGTGCACCAGATAACTACTTCCATATTGCAAAGCTATCGTATCGCCTAGAGAGTCGTAAAGCTCTTCTAACATCCGAACACAATGCATATCGTAGCCTAATTCAGTCCGGTTTGTAACTTCTAAAGCCGCAAGCTGCTTTCCTAAAGCTACTAAACCTAAAGCAAACTGGGCCGTGTTCGTTCTGTCCAAACAATCGACGCAATTTACACGAACGATTCCAGTTTGCAGTTGTTTATCCGGTGCCTCGTTATGAGTGTAACTTTGGTCCTCGACCTTGGAGCTCTTTTTCCCAGTGTAAAAAATTCCACACATATCTACCATATCTTTAGCACCGTGAATAATTTGGTCCAAAGTCGAATCCCCTTTCTGTTTGCTCAAAGCCGACATATCAAGGTGAAAATATCGCAATTTGTGCTCGACTGGAATAAATTGATTTAGATAGTCAATAGCTTTTCGAAATTCAGCAGTTAATCTTGTCTCTTGGTGTTTCTTTCGCTTTTTCACCAAGTTGAAAACAATAACAGGCGAACCATATTGACTAAGCAAACTCATAAAGTGTCGACCAGATGTTATATAACAAGGATCTGCACAGTCGAATCTGATTTCAGGTTTGGTTTTGAAGCTCAGGTTTTTGGTCGACGGCGCTGTTTGACTCCACAGCAAAGGCACGCTTCCTCGGATTTGAACAAAACTTGAAAAACGGCCATCTTTGAAACTTGAGGGTATATAATCAGCAACTAACTGCTCCAGTTCAACTTCGTTGGCAACGTCGCCTTGGCAGTTAGCGCCTCGTTTGTTGAACCGGGTTCCAGCATAGCATCGAGAACGCCTCGCGATAACTGTCAAAAGCATTGACCGTTTAGTTTCTCTGGGATATAATTCGTTCAAAGCGAATTCGGAAGAGAATTTTCTCAAAGTTGAGCTTTCGTCCGGTTTATCATACCTTTGTGTTGTTCCTCCGATTTGCATTTTCATTTGACTTACAAACCCGTGAATTACACACAAAACCCAATCATGGTTTTGAGAATTGATATTCAGACATTCTAGTTTGTCAACTTGTTCTTTCGACAGACCGGAGTTAAGCATCGGTTCCAGAAGAAACGCATTCCACATATATTTATCACGCGGTCGCTGCCTAAATCCCAGAATATTTTCGCACTTGTTAGTAGTTTTCGATTCTATAGGGGTCAAATTGTACTGCAACGTCTGAGTTAAGTCGTAGCTATAACTGAAGTAAAAATTGACAGTCAAGTCCACACTTTGAAATAATTTCTTGTATCGTTCTTCGAGTGCAGCCAAGGTCGAGTCTTTGGGTAATGAGCCCAAAGGTATCATTTGGACGCCGTCAATTTTGTAAATCGCGTATGGCCCAATATTAGCTACTCTCGATTTCTTAGTTATTGCAATCATGTAGTACGGACCAACAAATCTCACAAATCCGACGATTCCAAAGCACTGAATCAAGGTTTTCTTCCTGTAAATTCCGCCTTTCGACGGATCGCCTTCCATCATTTTTAAGGTTTCTTCTTTTTCAGTTTTGGTCAAAGCATGACTCGTGTAACTAATTTCAAACTCAGGCTGGTGTTTGTATATTTTCATGAACCAAAACTGGGTGTCCTCTTCGTTTGAACCGACACACAGGTACAGATGGGAATATTCTATCAGCTCCAGCTTCTGGACTCGGCTTGAAATCATTTGCTGCTTCCGGAAGTCCCATCGAAACGTCGACTCGTTCTCCATTACTCAGGCTAATTAGTTTCAATGCACTCGAAACGAGTAAAGATGCGATTGATCACATTTGCGTATGAATTTGATTAAATTACATAATAGATCTGAAATTTAATGTTTATATAGTCAAAAATGGGTAAATACTATCAACTTGAAGGTCAAACGCAGTCAGAATAATTACAACATCGAACAAAATTGCGCTGCAAAACTAAACTCTAAGTTGAAACTGTGATCTAAGTTCATTCTCTAACGTAATTACACCAACGTTACTTGTAACTTATCGCTTAAATGTCACCCAAAACAAACAAACTATCAATCTTAACAGCTAGTTGACATAAATTAAACACTGCACACGTAGTTATGACTGCATACTTACAATTTGACTTGACTCAATTTCAAAACGGCCATTGAATCAATCAAACACTCGACATCTTTACGTTGTTTACTGTCGTATTGATAGCGGTACATCAATTGTTTACACTCATTGCGCGGCTTATTTGTCATCTTTACAGACAATTTTCCGGATTTAGGCATTTTTCGAATTATATGAGAAAATTGTTCAACAGCAACACACTGAACAGGCGTCAGTCCTCGAGGAATGTGAAAAATCTGTCTTTCCCTTCCAGGAATCCAGCGATACCTGTACTTCAAAACTGTGTCCTGATAAATTTCCCTTTTCTTGGAACCTTTAATTTTTGTCTTTTCAGAGCTGTCCGGGAGAGATTTAACAGGACTCAAAATAGGCTTGGTCAAATCCGATTCGGGGTCACTCCAATTTTTCGAGAGTCTTTGATCGAGAATGCCTCCTTCAATGGGACAAATGAGGCCTGATTCAGTTACCGTATAGTTGTACTTTTCTAAGTCCATTGCCGCATCACTCGGATAGGGAGTAGCCTTCGGAAGAGATGGCTCAGAAACAGAACTATCTTTTGATGCCTTTAGCGGTCCTTTCGAGTACATCAGAGAAGCCAAGTCCGAAATTTTGGTGAAGTAAAGGGCAGATCTTATTGAACCTTTTTTCTTCAATTTAGACTTGAATTTGATATCTTTACCAAATATAGTTTTCGGCAATTTTGCAGCAGTCTTTCTTTTCTTTATAGGCATTGAGAAAAACTTCAAATTCTGAAAAACTCAAAACCCAGATGACTCTCTGGCAGATATGAAGTCAGCAGCTTCTACGACACAGAGGAAAAATGTTAACATAGGTTATCACCGGTTGGTCACTAAAACACATTGGTTAAATGATTAACATTGGTTCGAGGAGTCAGCTCTTTTCCATTATAGACCTAAGAGTAGAAAATAGGAAGCCACATTTTAGTATAACTTCGGTAACTGCTGTTGGAGTCTATGGTGGAGGGGGTCTATGCTTGGAGAGAAGATGAGGCTCTAGGAGCTTGTCCTGAAGACAATGTTTTCAACACTTAAGTCTCTTTGATTTAAATCGGCCAGAGAGCGTTATTTATTCTAAGCTACTTTTGTAATTTGAATTGCCAAATCAAAAGAACGTTACCTTGCAGTATAGACCCATATCTCGATTCGAGAAATGTATTCTCCAAAAGCACTCAAATCGTCTTATTTTTATTTAATATGGTTAATGAGCACCCAACATGTCAAAAACGCACAAAGGTGGCAACATATTAGATATCGTAACAATATGGCTCGTGCGAGTCTGCGCATAGCACAGTATGTTCGAACGTTTCTCTCAAGGTTGCAAAAACAACCATTAAATTGTGCCAAAGAAACCGCTGGGAGTATTACAAAGCAACAAGAAACTTATATGCAATTGTCGCAGAGAATAGGGAATTGTCAGTTAAAACTTTTTGCCTTAAAAAGACAAAAAGTTTTCGAACATTGCGCTCATCGTCGTCAGGTTTACTTAAAACTAATTCACAATCGTCGAATAAAATTATTTACAAAGTATTTATTTGTCATTGAGTCAAATTCTACAAAATGAGTTTGTCACACTGAAAGTGAATTTTTTTGCATTTCAACTAATACTTCAATGTCAAATCCCGCCCACAGTACTCGTCGCGATTCTTTAGTTGCGGTTTAAACTTTCTGATGTAAATAACTTCAATTGTCAATAGTTTGCAACCCCGCGACATGCACCGAGAATGTCCCATTCAATATTTAGCGCTGTACCCTCAACCTCTGTACCTCAGCTGGTTCTCCTTAACTTCCAGACCATCAAAGCTTGTCCAACCCTTGGCGGTCTATTTATATGAATAATACTTGTTAGAATTGACCCCTCTCAACAGATTACCCCCTCACTCTTACATCATTTTGCCCCCCAGAACAAATTACCCCCAAATTCTTACATCATCTTACCCCTTTGAACAAATTACCCCCTCTCTCTTACACCATTGAACCCCCCTTAGCAGCCCAGCTCTTGCCTCATTATACCCTCTGAACAAATGCCTCCTCACTCCTACAACATTCTATCCCTTTTGTCAGGTCAACTCTTACTTCATTTTACTACCTCTTAACAAATTAACCCCTCACTATTACACCATTTTGTCCACTTTGGCAGTTCAAGTTTTACATCATTTTACCCCAACCCCCCATAACAAACCCTCCACCCCCACTCTTATAACACTTTACTCACTCGGCGGCTCAATTCTTACATCATTTTCCCTCTCTGAACAAACCACCCCTTCAGTCTAACACCTTTTCACCCCCCTGGCAGCTCAACTCTTAATTCATTTTACACCCTCTGAACGAATTACCGCCTCAAACTTACACCATTCTACCCCCTTGACAGCTCAAATCTTACACCATTTTACCCCCTCAATCTTGAATTGTTTTAGCCCCCATACTTGAAGACTGCCAGTCTTGAATTCACAACCTCTGTACCCTCAACTGGTTCTCCTTAACTTTCAGACAATCCAAGCTTGTCCAACTCTTCGCGGTCTATATATATAAATAATACTCGTCAGAATTGACAACTCTCTACAGATAACCCCCTTAATCTTACATCATTTTACCCCCCCAGAAGAAATTACCCCCAAATTTTTAAATCATTTTACTCCTTTGAACAAATTGCCCATAACTCTTACACCATTAAACCCCCCTTATTAGCCCAAATCTTACCTAATTAAACCCTCTGAACAAATACCCCCTCACTCCTACACCATTTCAACCCCCTTGGCAGCCCAACTCTTACCTATTTTTATCCCCTTGCAAAAAATTACCTCCTCATTATTACACCATTTAATTCCCTTTGTCAGCTTAACTCTTACTTCATTTTACTCCCGCTTAACAAAATACCCCCTCACTATTACAACATTTTATCCCCTTTGGCAGCTCAACATTTACATCATTTTACCCAAGCCCCCTTAACAAATTCCCCCCCCCCCCAATCTTATACCACTTTACCCAATCGGCGGCTCATTTCTTACATCATTTTCCCCCCACCGTACAAATTACCCCCTCATTCTTACACCATTTTACCCCCCCCCCCTGGCCGCCTAACTCTTACACCATTTTAACCCCTCTGAACAAATTACCCTTAATTCTTACACCATTTTACCCACTTGACAGCCCAACTCTTACATCATTTTATCCCCTCTGAACAAATTACCCACTCACTCTTACCCCATTTTAACCCCTTGGCAGCCCAGCTCTTACATCGTTTTACCCCTTCTGACCAAATTAGCCCCTCACTCTTACACCATTAATCCCCCCTTAATAGCCCAGCTCCTACCTCATTATACCCTCTGAACAAATACCTCCTCACTCCTACAACATTCTAACCCCTTGGCAGCCCAGCTCTTACATCATTTTACCCCCTCTGGACAAATTAGCCCTTCACTCTAACACCATTTTACACCACTTGGCAGCCCAACTCTTACATCATTTTATCCCCTCTGAACAAATTACCCACTCACTCTTACCCCATTTTAACCCCTTGGCAGCCCAGCTCTTACATCGTTTTACCCCTTCTGACCAAATTAGCCCCTCACTCTTACACCATTAATCCCCCCTTAATAGCCCAGCTCTTACCTCATTATACCCTCTGAACAAATACCTCCTCACTCCTACAACATTTTATCCCTTTTGTCAGGTCAACTCTTACTTCATTTTACTCCCTCTTAAAAAACTAACCCCTCACTATTACACCATTTTGTCCACTTTGGCAGTTCAAGTTTTACATCATTTTACCCCAACCCCCCATAACAAACCCCCCACCCCCACTCTTATAACACTTTACTCACTCGGCGGCTCAATTCTTACATCATTTTCCCCCCACCGTACAAATTACCCCCTCAATCTTACACAAATTTACCACCCCTGGCAGCCTAACTCTTACACCAATTTAACCCCTCTGAACAAATTACCCTTAACTCTTACACCATTTTACCCACTTTGCAGCCCAACTCTTACCTCATTTTACCCCCTCTGGACAAATTAGCCCTTCAATCTAACACCATTTTATACCACTTGGCAGCCCAACTCTTACATCATTTTATCCCCTCTGAACAAATTACCCCCTCACTCTTACCCCATTTTAACACCTTGGCAGCCCAGCTCCTACATCATTTTACCCTCTCTGAACAAATTACACCCTCACTCTTACACCATTTTACCCGCCTTGGCAGCCCAACTATTACATCGTTTTACCCCTCTGAACAAATTACCTACTCACTCTTACCCCATTTTAACCCCTTGGCAGCCCAACTCTTACATCGTTTTACCCCTTCTGACCAAATTACCTACTAACTCTTACCCCATTTTAACCCCTTGGCAGCCCAACTCTTACATCGTTTTACCACTTCTGACCAAAATACCCCCTCACTCTTACACCATTAAACCCCCCTTAATAGCCCAGCTCTTACCTCATTATACCCTCTGATTAAATACCCCTCACTCTTACACCATTTCAACCCCTTTGGCAGTCCAACTCTTACATCATTTTATCCTCTCCGAAAAAATTACCTCATCACTCTTACAACATTTTATCCCCTTTGTCAGCCCGACTCTTACTTCATTTTAATCCCTCTTTACAAATTACCCCCTCACTATTACACATTTTTATCCCCTTTGGCAGCTCAACATTTACATCATTTTACCCAAGCCCCCTTAACAAATTCCCCCCCCCAATCTTATACCACTTTACCCAATCGGCGGCTCATTTCTTACATCATTTTCCCCCCACCGTACAAATTACCCCCTCATTCTTACACCATTTTACCCCCCCCCCCCCCTGGCCGCCTAACTCTTACACCATTTTAACCCCTCTGAACAAATTACCCTTAATTCTTACACCATTTTACCCACTTGACAGCCCAACTCTTACCTCATTTTACCCCCTCTGGACAAATTAGCCCTTCACTCTAACACCATTTTACACCACTTGGCAGCCCAACTCTTACATCATTTTATCCCCTCTGAACAAATTACCCACTCACTCTTACCCCATTTTAACCCCTTGGCAGCCCAGCTCTTACATCGTTTTACCCCTTCTGACCAAATTAGCCCCTCACTCTTACACCATTAATCCCCCCTTAATAGCCCAGCTCCTACCTCATTATACCCTCTGAACAAATACCTCCTCACTCCTACAACATTCTAACCCCTTGGCAGCCCAGCTCTTACATCATTTTACCCCCTCTGGACAAATTAGCCCTTCACTCTAACACCATTTTACACCACTTGGCAGCCCAACTCTTACATCATTTTATCCCCTCTGAACAAATTACCCACTCACTCTTACCCCATTTTAACCCCTTGGCAGCCCAGCTCTTACATCGTTTTACCCCTTCTGACCAAATTAGCCCCTCACTCTTACACCATTAATCCCCCCTTAATAGCCCAGCTCTTACCTCATTATACCCTCTGAACAAATACCTCCTCACTCCTACAACATTTTATCCCTTTTGTCAGGTCAACTCTTACTTCATTTTACTCCCTCTTAAAAAACTAACCCCTCACTATTACACCATTTTGTCCACTTTGGCAGTTCAAGTTTTACATCATTTTACCCCAACCCCCCATAACAAACCCCCCACCCCCACTCTTATAACACTTTACTCACTCGGCGGCTCAATTCTTACATCATTTTCCCTCTCTGAACAAACCACCCCTTCAGTCTAACACCATTTCACCACCCTGGCAGCTCAACTTTTAATTCATTTTACCCCCTCTGAACAAATTACCGCCTCAAACTTACACCATTCTACCCCCTTGACAGCTCAAATCTTACATCATTTTACCCCCTCAATCTTAAATTGTTTTAGCCCCCATACTTGCAGACTGTCAGTCCTGAAATCACAATCTCTGTACCCTCAACTAGTCCTTCTCAACTTCCAGACCATCAAAGCTTGTCTAACTATTGGCGGTCTATTTATGTGAATAATACGTCTTAGAATTGACAACTCTCAACAGATTACCCCCTCACTCTTGCATCATTTTAACCCCCAGAAAAAATTACCCCATATTCTTAGATCATTTTAACCCTTTGAACAAACTACCCCTGACATTTACACCATTGAACCCCCCTTAGCAGCCCAGCTCTTACCTCATTATACCCTCTGAACGACTACCCCATCACTCTTACATTGTTTTAGCCCCCATACTTGAAGACTGCCAGTCCTGAAATCACAATCTCTGTACCCTCAGCTGGTTCTCCTTAACGTCCAAACCATCCAAGCTTGTCCAACTCCTGGTGGTCTATTTATATAAATAATACGTCTTAGAATTGACAACTCTCAACAGATTACCCCCTCACTCTTACATCATTTTAACCCCCAGAAAAAATTACCCCCGTATTCTTAGATCATTTTAACCCTTTGAACAAACTACCCCTGACTCTTACACCATTAAACCCCCCTTAGCAGCCCAGCTCTTACCTCATTATACCCTCTGAACGAATACCCCATCACTCTTACACCATTTTAATCCCCTAGGCAGCCCAGCTCTTACACCATTTTATCCCCTCGGTAAAAATTACCTCCTCACTCTTACACCATTTTATCCCTTTTGTCAGCCCAACTCTTACTTCAGTTTAATCCCTCATAACAAATTACCCCTCACTATTACATCATTTTATCTCCTGTGGCAGCTCAACTTCTACATCATTTTACCCCAACCCCCCATAACAAATTCCCCCAACCCCACTCTCATAACACTTTATCCACTCGGCGGCTCAATTTTTACATCATTTTCCCCCTCTGAACAAACCACCCCTTCAGTCTTACACCATTTCATCCCTTTGGCAGCTCAACTCTTTATTCATTTTACCCCCTCTGAACGAATTACCGCCTCAAACTTACACCATTCTACCCCCTTGACAGCTCAAATCTTACAACATTTTACCCCCTCAATCCTAATTTGTTTTAGCCCCCATACTTGAAGACTGCCAGTCTTGAAATCACAATCTCTGTACCCTCAGCTGGTTCTCCTTAACTTCCAGACCATCCAAGCTTGTCCAACTCTTGGCGGTCTATTTGTATGAATAATACGTCTTAGAATTGACAACTCTCAACAGATTACCCCCTCACTTTTACATCATTTTAACCCCCAGAAAAAATTACCCCATATTCTTAGATCATTTTAACCCTTTGAACAAACTACCCCTTACTCTTACACCATTAAACCCCCCTTAGCAGCCCAGCTCTTACCTCATTATACCCTCTGAACAAATACCCCATCACTTTTACACCTTTTTAACCCCCTAGGCAGCACAACTCTTACTTCATTTTGTCCCCTCGGCAAAAATTACTTCCTCACTTTTACACCATTTTATCCCTTTTGTCAGCCCAACTCTTACTCCAGATTACTCCCTCATAACAAATTACCCCTCACTATTACACTATTTTATCCCCCTTTGGCAGCTCAACTTCTACATCATTTTACCCCAACCCCCCATAACAAGTTCCCCCACCCCCACTCTTATAACACTTTACCCACTCGGCGGCTGAATTCTTACATCAGTTTTCCCCCTCTGAACAAACCACCCATTCAGTCTTACACCATTTCATCCACTTGGCAGCTCAACTCTTAATTCATTATTCCCCCTCTGAACAAATTACCGCCTCAAACTTACACCATTCTACCCCCTTGGCAGTTCAACTTTTACAACATTTTACCCCCTCAATCTTAAATTGTTTTAGCGCCCATACTTGAAGACTGCCAGTCTAGAAATCACAAACTCTGTACCCTCAACTGGTTCCCCTTAACTTCCAGACAATCCAAGCTTTTCCAACTCTTGGCGGTCTATATATATGAATAATACGTCTTAGAAATGACAACTCTCAACAGATTACCCCCTCACTCTTACATCATTTTAACCCCCAGAAAAAATTACCCCATATTCTTAGATCATTTTAACCCTTTGAACAAACTACCCCTTACTCTTACACCATTAAACCCCCCTTAGCAGCCCAGCTCTTACCTCATTATACCCTCTGAACAAATACCCCATCACTCTTACACCTTTTTAACCCCCTAGGCAGCACAACTCTTACTTCATTTTGTCCCCTCGGCAAAAATTACTTCCTCACTTTTACACCATTTTATCCTTTTTGTCAGCCCAACTCTTACTCCAGATTACTCCCTCATAACAAATTACCCCTCACTATTACACTATTTTATCCCCCTTTGGCAGCTCAACTTCTACATCATTTTACCGCAACCCCCCATAACAAGTTCCCCCACCCCCACTCTTATAACACTTTACCCACTCGGCGGCTGAATTCTTACATCAGTTTTCCCCCTCTGAACAAACCACCCCTTCAGTCTTACACCATTTCATCCACTTGGCAGCTCAACTCTTAATTCATTATTCCCCCTCTGAACAAATTACCGCCTCAAACTTACACCATTCTACCCCCTTGGCAGTTCAACTTTTACAACATTTTACCCCCTCAATCTTAAATTGTTTTAGCGCCCATACTTGAAGACTGCCAGTCTAGAAATCACAAACTCTGTACCCTCAACTGGTTCCCCTTAACTTCCAGACAATCCAAGCTTTTCCAACTCTTGGCGGTCTATATATATGAATAATATTTGTCAGAATTGACAACTCTCAACAGATTACCCCCTCACTCCTACATCATTTTACCCCCCTTATTAGCCAACTCTTACCTCATCAAACCCTATGAGCAAATAACCCCTCACTCTTACACCATTTTGACCCTAGGAAAAAATTACCTCATCACTCTTACACCATTTCAACCCCATTGTCAGCCCGACTCTTACTTCATTTTAATCCCTCTTTACAAATTACCCCCTCACTATTACACATTTTTATCCCCTTTGGCACCTCAAATATACATCATTTTACCCCAACCCCCCTTAACAAATCCCCCTTAACCTTATACCACTTTACCCACTCGGCAGCTCAACTCTTACATCTTTTTACCCCCTCAATCTTACATTGTCTTAGCCCCCATACTTGAAGACTGCCAGTCTTGAAATCACAATCTCTGTACCCTCAGCTGGTTCTCCTTATATTCCAGACCATCCAAGCTTGTCCAACTCTTGGTGGTCTATTTATATGAATAATACGTCTTAGAATTGACAACTCTCAACAGATTACCCCCTCACTCTTAAATTATATTAACCCTCAGAAAAAATTACCCCCAAATTCTTAGATCATTTTAACCTTTTGAACAAACTACCCCTCACTCTTACAACATTAAACCCACCTTAGCAGCCCAGCTCTTACCTCATTATACCCTCTGAACAAATACCCCATCACTCTTACACCATTTTAAACCCTAGGCAGCCCAACTCTTACATCATTTTATCCCCTCGGAAAAAATTACCTCCTAACACTTACACCATTTTATCCCTTTTGTCAGCCCGACTCTTACTCCAGATTACTCCCTCATAACAAATTACCCCTCACTATTACACTATTTTATCCCCCTTTGGCAGCTCAACTTCTACATCATTTTACCGCAACCCCCCATAACAAGTTCATAACAAGTTCCCCCACCCCCACTCTTATAACACTTTACCCACTCGGCGGCTGAATTCTTACATCAGTTTTCCCCCTCTGAACAAACCACCCCTTCAGTCTTACACCATTTCATCCACTTGGCAGCTCAACTCTTAATTCAGTATTCCTCCTCTGAACAAATTACCGCCTCAAACTTACACCATTCTACCCCCTTGGCAGTTCAACTTTTACAACATTTTACCCCCTCAATCTTAAATTGTTTTAGCGCCCATACTTGAAGACTGCCAGTCTAGAAATCACAAACTCTGTACCCTCAACTGGTTCCCCTTAACTTCCAGACAATCTAAGCTTTTCCAACTCTTGGCGGTCTATATATATGAATAATACGTCTTAGAAATGACAACTCTCAACAGATTACCCCCTCACTCTTACCTCATTTTAACCCCCAGAAAAAATTACCCCATATTCTTAGATCATTTTAACCCTTTGAACAAACTACCCCTTACTCTTACACCATTAAACCCCCCTTAGCAGCCCAGCTCTTACCTCATTATACCCTCTGAACAAATACCCCATCACTCTTACACCTTTTTAACCCCCTAGGCAGCACAACTCTTACTTCATTTTGTCCCCTCGGCAAAAATTACTTCCTCACTTTTACACCATTTTATCCTTTTTGTCAGCCCAACTCTTACTCCAGATTACTCCCTCATAACAAATTACCCCTCACTATTACACTATTTTATCCCCCTTTGGCAGCTCAACTTCTACGTCATTTTACCGCAACCCCCCATAACAAGTTCCCCCACCCCCACTCTTATAACACTTTACCCACTCGGCGGCTGAATTCTTACATCAGTTTTCCCCCTCTGAACAAACCACCCCTTCAGTCTTACACCATTTCATCCACTTGGCAGCTCAACTCTTAATTCATTATTCCCCCTCTGAACAAATTACCGCCTCAAACTTACACCATTCTACCCCCTTGGCAGCTCAACTTTTACAACATTTTACCCCCTCAATCTTAAATTGTTTTAGCGCCCATACTTGAAGACTGCCAGTCTTGAAATCACAAACTCTGTACCCTCAACTGGTTCCCCTTAACTTCCAGACAATCCAAGCTTTTCCAACTCTTGGCGGTCTATATATATATGAATAATATTTGTCAGAATTGACAACTCTCAACAGATTACCCCCTCACTCCTACATCATTTTACCCCCCTTATTAGCCAACTCTTACCTCATTAAACCCTATGAGCAAATAACCCCTCACTCTTACACCATTTTAACCCTAGGAAAAAATTACCTCATCACTCTTACACCATTTCAACCCCATTGTCAGCCCGACTCTTACTTCATTTTAATCCCTCTTTACAAATTACCCCCTCACTATTACACATTTTTATCCCCTTTGGCAGCTCAAATATACATCATTTTACCCCAACCCCCCTTAACAAATCCCCCTTAACCTTATACCACTTTACCCACTCGGCAGCTCAACTCTTACATCATTTTACCCCCTCAATCTTACAATGTCTTAGCCCCCATACTTGAAGACTGCCAGTCTTGAAATCACAATCTCTGTACCCTCAGCTGGTTCTCCTTATATTCCAGACCATCCAAGCTTGTCCAACTCTTGGTGGTCTATTTATATGAATAATACGTCTTAGAATTGACAACTCTCAACAGATTACCCCCTCACTCTTAAATTATATTAACCCTCAGAAAAAATTACCCCCAAATTCTTAGATCATTTTAACCCTTTGAACAAACTACCCCTCACTCTTACAACATTAAACCCACCTTAGCAGCCCAGCTCTTACCTCATTATACCCTCTGAACAAATACCCCATCACTCTTACACCATTTTAAACCCTAGGCAGCCCAACTCCTACATCATTTTATCCCCTCGGAAAAAATTACCTCCTAACACTTACACCATTTTATCCCTTTTGTCAGCCCAACTCTTACTTCATTTTACTCCCTCTTAACAATTTACCCCCTCACTATTACTCCATTTTATCCCCTTTGGCAGCTCAACTTTTACATCGTCTTACCCCAACCCCCCTCAACAAATTCCCCCAACTCTTATACCAACTTACCACTCGGCGGCTCAATTCTTACATCACTTTCCCCTTCTGAACTAACTACCCCTTCGGTCTTACACCATTCTACCCCCTTGGCAGCTCAACTCTTACATCATTTTACCCGCAATCCTATATTGGTTTAGCCCCCATACTTGAAGACTGTCAGTCTTAAAATCACATCCTCTGTACCCTCAACTAGTCCTTCTCAACTTCCAGACCATCAAAGCTTGTCTAACTATTGGCGGTCTATTTATGTGAATAATACGTCTTAGAATTGACAACTCTCAACAGATTACCCCCTCACTCTTGCATCATTTTAACCCCCAGAAAAAATTACCCCATACTCTTAGATCATTTTAACCCTTTGAACAAACTACCCCTCACTCTTTCACCATTAAACCCCCCTTAGCAGCCCATCTCTTACCTCATTACACCCTCTGAACAAATACCCCCTCACTCTTACACCTTTTTAACCCACTTGGCAGCCCAACTTTTACATCAATTTATCCCCTCGGAAAAAATTACGTCCTCACTCCTACAAAATTTTATCCCTTTTGTCAGGCCAACTCTTACTTCATTTTACTCCCTCTTAACAAATTAACCCCTGACTATTACACCATTTTGTCCCATTTGGCAGTTCAAGTTTTACATCATTTTACCCCAACCCCCCTTAACAAATTCCCCCCCCCCCAATTCTTATACCACTTTACCCACTCGGCGGCTCAATTCTTACATCGTTTTCCCCCTCTGAACACACTATCTCTTCAGTCTTACACCATTTAAACCCCTTGGCAGCTTAACTCTTTAATCATTTTACCCCCTCAATCTTGCATTGTTTAAGCCCCCATATTTGAAGACTGCCATTCTTGAAATCACAAGCTCTGTACCCTCAGCTAATTCTCCTTAACTTCCAGACCATCAAAGCCTGTCCAACTATTGGCGGTCTTTTTATGTGAATAAAACTTGTTAGAATTGACCACTCTCAACAGATTACCCCCTCACTCTTACATCATTTTGCCCCCCAGAACAAATTACCCCCAAATTCTTACATCATTTTACCCCTTTGAACAAATTACCCCCTCACTCTTTCACCATTAAACCCCCCTTAGCAGCCCAGCTCTTACCTCATTATACCCTCTGAACAAATACCCCATCACTCTTACACCTTTTTAACCCCCTAGGCAGCACAACTCTTACTTCATTTTGTCCCCTCGGCAAAAATTACTTCCTCACTTTTACACCATTTTATCCTTTTTGTCAGCCCAACTCTTACTCCAGATTACTCCCTCATAACAAATTACCCCTCACTATTACACTATTTTATCCCCCTTTGGCAGCTCAACTTCTACATCATTTTACCGCAACCCCCCATAACAAGTTCCCCCACCCCCACTCTTATAACACTTTACCCACTCGGCGGCTGAATTCTTACATCAGTTTTCCCCCTCTGAACAAACCACCCCTTCAGTCTTACACCATTTCATCCACTTGGCAGCTCAACTCTTAATTCATTATTCCCCCTCTGAACAAATTACCGCCTCAAACTTACACCATTCTACCCCCTTGGCAGCTCAACTTTTACAACATTTTACCCCCTCAATCTTAAATTGTTTTAGCGCCCATACTTGAAGACTGCCAGTCTTGAAATCAAAAACTCTGTACCCTCAACTGGTTCCCCGTAACTTCCAGACAATCCAAGCTTTTCCAACTCTTGGCGGTCTATATATATGAATAATATTTGTCAGAATTGACAACTCTCAACAGATTACCCCCTCACTCCTACATCATTTTACCCCCCTTATTAGCCAACTCTTACCTCATTAAACCCTATGAGCAAATAACCCCTCACTCTTACACCATTTTAACCCTAGGAAAAAATTACCTCATCACTCTTACACCATTTCAACCCCATTGTCAGCCCGACTCTTACTTCATTTTAATCCCTCTTTACAAATTACCCCCTCACTATTACACATTTTTATCCCCTTTGGCAGCTCAAATATACATCATTTTACCCCAACCCCCCTTAACAAATCCCCCTTAACCTTATACCACTTTACCCACTCGGCAGCTCAACTCTTACATCATTTTACCCCCTCAATCTTACATTGTCTTAGCCCCCATACTTGAAGACTGCCAGTCTTGAAATCACAATCTCTGCACCCTCAGCTGGTTCTCCTTATATTCCAGACCATCCAAGCTTGTCCAACTCTTGGTGGTCTATTTATATGAATAATACGTCTTAGAATTGACAACTCTCAACAGATTACCCCCTCACTCTTAAATTATATTAACCCTCAGAAAAAATTACCCCCAAATTCTTAGATCATTTTAACCCTTTGAACAAACTACCCCTCACTCTTACAACATTAAACCCACCTTAGCAGCCCAGCTCTTACCTCATTATACCCTCTGAACAAATACCCCATCACTCTTACACCATTTTAAACCCTAGGCAGCCCAACTCTTACATCATTTTATCACCTCGGAAAAAATTACCTCCTAACACTTACACCATTTTATCCCTTTTGTCAGCCCAACTCTTACTTCATTTTACTCCCTCTTAACAATTTACCCCCTCACTATTACTCCATTTTATCCCCTTTGGCAGCTCAACTTTTACATCGTCTTACCCCAACCCCCCTCAACAAATTCCCCCAACTCTTATACCAACTTACCACTCGGCGGCTCAATTCTTACATCACTTTCCCCTTCTGAACTAACTACCCCTTCGGTCTTACACCATTCTACCCCCTTGGCAGCTCAACTCTTACATCATTTTACCCGCAATCCTATATTGGTTTAGCCCCCATACTTGAAGACTGTCAGTCTTAAAATCACATCCTCTGTACCCTCAACTAGTCCTTCTCAACTTCCAGACCATCAAAGCTTGTCTAACTATTGGCGGTCTATTTATGTGAATAATACGTCTTAGAATTGACAACTCTCAACAGATTACCCCCTCACTCTTGCATCATTTTAACCCCCAGAAAAAATTACCCCATACTCTTAGATCATTTTAACCCTTTGAACAAACTACCCCTCACTCTTTCACCATTAAACCCCCCTTAGCAGCCCATCTCTTACCTCATTACACCCTCTGAACAAATACCCCCTCACTCTTACACCTTTTTAACCCACTTGGCAGCCCAACTTTTACATCAATTTATCCCCTCGGAAAAAATTACGTCCTCACTCCTACAAAATTTTATCCCTTTTGTCAGGCCAACTCTTACTTCATTTTACTCCCTCTTAACAAATTAACCCCTGACTATTACACCATTTTGTCCCATTTGGCAGTTCAAGTTTTACATCATTTTACCCCAACCCCCCTTAACAAATTCCCCCCCCCCCAATTCTTATACCACTTTACCCACTCGGCGGCTCAATTCTTACATCGTTTTCCCCCTCTGAACACACTATCTCTTCAGTCTTACACCATTTAAACCCCTTGGCAGCTTAACTCTTTAATCATTTTACCCCCTCAATCTTGCATTGTTTAAGCCCCCATATTTGAAGACTGCCATTCTTGAAATCACAAGCTCTGTACCCTCAGCTAATTCTCCTTAACTTCCAGACCATCAAAGCCTGTCCAACTATTGGCGGTCTTTTTATGTGAATAAAACTTGTTAGAATTGACCACTCTCAACAGATTACCCCCTCACTCTTACATCATTTTGCCCCCCAGAACAAATTACCCCCAAATTCTTACATCATTTTACCCCTTTGAACAAATTACCCCCTCACTCTTTCACCATTAAACCCCCCTTAGCAGCCCAGCTCTCTCCTCATTATACCCTCTGAACAAATACCCCCTCACTCTTACACCTTTTTAACCCCCTTGGCAGCCCAACTTTTACATCATTTCATCCCCTCGGAACAAATTACCTCCTCACTCTTACACCATTTTATTCCCTTTGGCAGCTCAACTTTTACATCATTTACCTCAACCCCCCTAACAAATTCACCCCCACCCCACTCTTATACCACTTTACCCACTCGGCAGCTCAATTCTTATATCATTTTCCCCCTCTGAACTATCTACCGCTTCAGTCTTACACCATTTTACACCTCTTGGCAGTTCAAATCTTACTTCATTTTACCCCCTCTGAACAAATTACCCCCTCACTCTTACACCATTTTACCCCCTCACTCTTGCACCTTTTTACTTTTTTCCTCCCATTGCAGCCCATTCAGCTCTCTCTTACATGGCAAATTTAGTCGGAAGGGTAATTATCCCTCAAAAGTCCTCCTATTGCTGCCCATTGCACCCACTCTTACATATGACAATATTAGTCAGGGGAGTAAATTCTCCAAAAGTCCTCCCTCAATTATATATCCAATATTTTTTTAAATAGAAATCGAAACTAAATCCTGAGGGCTACAAAATGGTGTTTTTTGTTATTTCTCTACGATGTACGATGCGCAGACAAAAAGTGAACATTTTACTACAAAAAGACAGCCTTGCATTTAAACTCCCCCATTTTGAAAATAAGTTGGAACAATTACTGACAATTCGTGCTTTGGAATTTCAGTAATCCAATTGGTGTCTAACCAATGCATCTAATCTTTAATGATCAGTTATTACCTACCCTATCATCTTTCATAACCTGACAGATGACACCTCAATCTTTACAAGAATGATGACGTGTTTATATTCATTCAAGCGCTAAATTCAATAAACAGCTTTTGTAGATTCGGGGTTGACCTTTAAATTTACGGAACCCTCTTCA
>NC_134478.1:56613615-56621115 GCF_964194025.1 Convolutriloba macropyga
AAGTTTACCCCCTGAACCTTAAATTGACTTAGCCCCATACTTGAAGACTGCAAGTCTTGAAATCACAACCTCTGTACCCTCAGCTGGTTCTCCTTAACTTCCAGACCATCCAAGCTTGTCCAACTCTTGGTCGTCTATTTATATGAATAATACGTCTTAGAATTGACAACTCTCAACAGATTACCCCCTCACTCTTACATCATTTTAACCCCCAGAAAAAATTACCCTCATATTCTTAGATAATTTTAAACCTTTGAACAAACTACCCCTCACTCTTACACCATTAAACCCACCTTAGCAGCCCAGCTCTTACCTCATTATACCCTCTGAACAAATACCCCACCACTCTTACACCATTTTAACCCCCTAGGCAGCCCAACTCTTACATCATTTTATCCCCTCAGAAAAAATTACCTCCTCACTCTTACACCATTTTATCCCCTTTGTCAGCCAATTCTTACTTCAATTTACTCGCTCTTAACAACTTACCCCCTCACTATTACTCCTTTTTATCCCCTCTGGCAGCTCAACTTCTACATCATTTTACCCCAACCCCCATAACAAATTCCCCCACCCCCACTCTTATAACACTTTACCCACTCGGCGGTTCAATTCCTACATCATTTTCCCCTCTAAACAAACCACCCCTTCAGTCTTACACCAATTCATCCCGTTGGCAGCTCAACTCTTAGTTCATTATTCTCCTCGGAACAAATTACCTCCTCAAACTTACACCATTCTACCCCCTTGGTAGCTCAACTCTTACAACATTTTACCCCCTCAATCTTAAATTGTTTTTGCCCCCATACTTGAAGACTGCCAGTCTTGAAATCACAACCTCTGTACCCTCAATTGCTTCTCCTTAACTTCCAGACCATCCAAGCCTTTCCAACTATTGGCGGTCTATATATATGTATAATACTTGTCAGAATTGACAACTCTCAACAGATTACCCCCTCACTCTTACACCATTTTAACCCCTCGGAAAAAATTACCTCATCACTCTTACACCATTTTATCCCCATTTTCAGCCCAACTCTTACTTCATTTTACACCCTCTTTACAAATTACCCCCTCACTATTATGACTTTTTATCCCCTTTGGCAGCTCAATTTTACGTCATTTTACCCCAACCCCCTTTAACAAATCCCCCCTAACCTTATACCACTTTACCCACTCGGCAGCTCAACTCTTACATCATTTTACCCCCTCAATCTTACATTGTTTTCGCCCCCATACTTGAAGACTGCCAGTCTTGCAATCACAACCTCTGTACCCTCAACTGGTTCTCCTTAACTTCCAGACCATCCAAGCTTGTCCAACTCTTGGCGGTCTCTCTCTCTCTCTATATATATATATATATATATATATATAAATAATACTTGTCAGAATTGCAACCCAGCTCTTACCTAGAGCTAGCAGCCCAGCTCTTACCTCAATATACGCTCTGAACAAATACCCCCTCGCTCTTACACCTTTTTAACCCCCTTGGCAGCCCAACTCTTACATCATTATATCCCCTCGCAAAAAATATTACCTCCACATTCTTACACCATTTAATCGCCTTTGTCAGCTTAACTCTTACTTCATTTTACTCTCTCTTAACAAAATACCCCCTCACTATTACAAAATTTTATCCCCTTTGGCAGCTCAACGTTTACATCATTTTACCCCAACTCCCCTAACAAATTCCCCCACTCTCATACCACTTTACCCACTCGGCGGCTCATTTCTTATATCATTCTCCCCCCACTGTACAAATTACCCCCCTCACTCTTTCACCATTTAACCCCCTGGCAGCCTGACTCTTACACCATTTTGCCCCCTCTGAACAAATTAGCCACTCAATCTAACACCATTTTACACCCCTTGGCAGCCTAACTCTTAAATCATTTTCCCCTCTGAACAAATTAACCCCTCACTCTTACCCCATTTTAACCCCTTGGCAGCCCAACTCTTACATCAATTTACCCCCTCTGAACCAATTACCCCCTCACTCTTACACCATTTTATCCCCTTTGTCAGCCCAACTCTTACTTCAATTTACTCGCTCTTAACAAATTAACCCCTCACTATTACACGTTTTTATCCCCTTTGGCAGCTCATCTTTTACATCATTTTACCCCAACCCCTCTTAACAATTTCCCCTCCCCCACTCTTATACCACTTTACCCACTCGGCAGCTCCACTCTTACATAAGTTTACCCCCTGAACCTTAAATTGACTTAGCCCCATACTTGAAGACTGCCAGTCTTGAAATCACAACCTCTGTACCCTCAGCTGGTTCTCCTTAACTTCCAGACCATCCAAGCTTGTCCAACTCTTGGTCGTCTATTTATATGAATAATACGTCTTAGAATTGACAACTCTCAACAGATTACCCCCTCACTCTTACATCATTTTAACCCCCAGAAAAAATTACCCTCATATTCTTAGATAATTTTAAACCTTTGAACAAACTACCCCTCACTCTTACACCATTAAACCCACCTTAGCAGCGCAGCTCTTACCTCATTATACCCTCTGAACGAATACCCCACCACTCTTACACCATTTTTAACCCCCTAGGCAGCCCAACTCTTACATCATTTTATCCCCTCAGAAAAAATTATCTCCTCACTCTTACACCATTTTATCCCCTTTGTCAGCCCAATTCTTACTTCAATTTACTCGCTCTTAACAACTTACCCCCTCTCTTACACCATTTTATCCCCTTTGTCAGCCCAATTCTTACTTCAATTTACTCGCTCTTAACAACTTACCCCCTCACTATTACTCCTTTTTATCCCCTCTGGCAGCTCAACTTCTACATCATTTTACCCCAACCCCCATCACAAATTCCCCCACCCCCACTCTTATAACACTTTACCCACTCGGCGGTTCAATTCTTACATCATTTTCCCCTCTAAACAAACCACCACTTCAGTCTTACACCAATTCATCCCGTTGGCAGCTCAACTCTTAGTTCATTATTCTCCTCGGAACAAATTACCTCCTCAAACTTACACCATTCTACCCCCTTGGTAGCTCAACTCTTACAACATTTTACCCCCTCAATCTTAAATTGTTTTTGCCCCCATACTTGAAGACTGCCAGTCTTGAAATCACAACCTCTGTACCCTCAACTGCTTCTCCTTAACTTCCAGACCATCCAAGCCTTTCCAACTATTGGCGGTCTATATATATGTATAATACTTGTCAGAATTGACAACTCTCAACAGATTACCCCCTCACTCTTACACCATTTTAACCCCTCGGAAAAAATTACCTCATCACTCTTACACCATTTTATCCCCATTTTCTGCCCAACTCTTACTTCATTTTACTCCCTCTTTACAAATTACCCCCTCACTATTATGACTTTTTATCCCCTTTGGCAGCTCAACTTTTACGTCATTTTACCCCACCCCCTTAACAAATCCCCCCTAACATTATACCACTATACCCACTCGGCAGCTCAACTCTTACATCATTTTACCCCCTCAATCTTACATTGTTTTCGCCCCCATACTTGAAGACTGCCAGTCTTGCAATCACAACCTCTGTATCCTCAACTGGTTCTCCTTAACTTCCAGACCATCCAAGCTTGTCCAACTCTTGGCGGTCTATATATATATACATATATATATATATATATATATATATAATATATATATATATATTTATATAAATAATATATATATATATATATATATATATATATATATATATAAATATTGCTTGTCAGAATTGACAACTCTCAACAGATTACCCCCTCAATCTTACATCATTTTACCCCCCCCCCCAGAACAAATTACCCCCAAATTTTTATATCCTTTTACTCCTTTGAACAAATTACCCCCTCACTCTTACACCATTTAACCCCCCCCCCCCTAGCAGCCCAGCTCTTACCTCATTATACGCTCTGAACAAAACCCCCCTCGCTCTTACAACTTTTTAAACCCCTTGGCAGCCCAACTCTTACATCATTTTACCCCCTCAATCTTACATTGTTTTTGCCCCCATACTTGAAGACTGCCAGTCCTGCAATCACAACCTCTGTACCCTCAACTGGATCTCCTTAACTTCCAGACCATCCAAGCTTGTCCAACTCTTGGTGGTCTATATATATATATATAATACTTGTCAGAATTGACAACTCTCAACAGATTACCCCCTCACTCTTACACCATTTTAATCCCTCGGAAAAAATTACCTCATCACTCTTACACCATTTTATCCCCATTTCAGCCCAACTCTTACTTCATTTTACTCCCTCTTTACAAATTACCCCCTCACTATTATGATTTTTATCCCCTTTGGCAGCTCAACTTTTACGTCATTTTACCCCAACCCCCCTTAACAAATCCCCCCTAACCTGATACCACTTTACCCACTCGGCAGCTCAACTCTTACATCATTTTACCCCCTCAATCTTACATTGTTTTCGGCCCCATACTTGAAGACTGCCAGTCTTGCAATCAAAACCTCTGTACCCTCAGCTAATTCTCCTCAACTTCCAGACCATCAAAGCCTGACTAACTATTGGCGGTCCTATTTATATGAATAATACTTGTTAGAATTGACAACTCTCAACAGATTACCCCCTCAATCTTTCATCATTTTACCCCCCAGAACAAATTACCCCCAAATTTTTATATCATTTTACCCCTTTGAACAAATTACCCCCTCACTCTTAAACCAATTAACCCCCCCCCCCTAGCAGCCCAGCTATTACCTCATTATACGCTCTGAACAAATACCCCCTCGCTCTTACACCTTTTTTAACCCCCTTGGCAGCCCAACTCTTACACCATTTAATCCCCTTTGTCAGCTTAACTCTTACTTCATTTTACTCCCTCTTAACAAAATACCCCCTCACTATCACAAAATTTTATCCCCTTTGGCAGCTCAACATTTACATCTTTTTACCCTAACTCCCCTAACAAATTCCCCCCACTCTTATACCACTTTAACTACTCGGCGGCTCATTTCTTATATCATTCTCCCCCACTGTACAAATTACCCCCTCACTCTTCCACCATTTTACCCCCTGGCAGCCTAACTCTTACACCATTTTGCCCCCTCTGAACAAATTACCCTTAACTCTTACACCATTTTACCCCCTTGGCAGCCCAACTCTTACCTCATTTTACCCCCTCTGGACAAATTACCCACTCACTCTAACACCATTTTACACCCCTTGGCAGCCTAACTCTTAAATCATTTTTTCCCTCTGAACAAATTACCCCCTCACTCTTACCCCATTTTATCCCCTTGGCAGCCCAACTCTTACATCAATTTACCCCCTCTGAACAAAGTTTCCCTCACTCTTACACCATTTTATCCCCTTTGTCAGCCCAACTCTTACTTCATTTACTCGCTCTTAACAAATTACCCCCTCACTATTACACCTTTTTATCCCCTTTGGCAGCTCATCTTTTACATCATTTTACCACAACCCCTCTTAACAATTTCCCCTCCCCCCACACTTATACCACTTTACCCACTCGGCAGCTCCACTCTTACATAAGTTTACCCCCTGAACCTTAAATTGTTTTAGCCCCCATACTTGAAGACTGCCAGTCTTGAAATCACAACCTCTGTACCCTCAACTGGTTCTCCTTAACTTCCAGACCATCCAAGCTTTTCCATCTCTTGGCGGTCTATATATATGAATAATACTTGTCAGAATTGACAACTTTCAACAGATTACCCCCTCAATCTTACATCATTTTAACCCCCAGAAGAAATTACCCCAAAATTTTTATATCATTTTACTCCTTTGAACAAATTGCCCCCTAACTCTTACACCATTAAACCCCCCTTATTAGCCCAGCTCTTACCTCATTACACCCTCTGAACAAATACCCCATCACTCTTACACCATTTTAACCCCCTTGGCAGCCCAACTCTTACATTATTTCATCCCCTCGGAAAAATTACCTCATCACTCTTACACCATTTTATCACCATTGTCAGCCCAACTCTTACTTCATTTTACTCCCTCTTTACAAAATAGCCCCTCACTATTACACACTTTTATCCCCTTTGGCAGCTCAAATTTACATCATTTTACCCCAACCCCCCTTAACAAATCCCCCTTAACCTTATACCACTTTACCCCACTCGGCAGCTCAACTCTTACATCTTTTTACCCCGTCAATCTTTTTACCCTGTCATCATTTTACCCCTCAGGAACAAATTACCCCCCAAATTTTTATATCATTTTTCCCCTTTGAACAAATTACCCCCTCACTCTTACACCTTTAAACCCCGCCCCCTAGCAGCCCAGCTCTTACCTCATTACACCCTCTGAACAAATACCCCCATCACTCTTACACCATTTTAACCCCCTTGGCAGCCCAACTCTTACATTATTTCATCCCCTCGGAAAAAATTACCTCATCACTCTTACACCATTTTATCACCATTGTCAGCCCAATTCTTACTTCATTTTACTCCCTCTTTACAAAATAGCCCCTCACTATTACACATTTTTATCCCCTTTGGCAGCTCAAATTTACATCATTTTACCCCAACCCCCCTTAACAAATCCCCCTTAACCTTATACCACTTTACCCCACTCGGCAGCTCAACTCTTACATCTTTTTACCCCGTCAATCTTTTTACCCTGTCATCATTTTACCCCCCAGGAACAAATTACCCCCCAAATTTTTCTATCATTTTACCCCTTTGAACAAATTACCCCCTCACTCTTACACCATTAAACCCCGCCCCCTAGCAGCCCAGCTCTTACCTCATTATACCCTCTGAACAAATACCCCCTCGCTCCTACACCTTTTTAACCCCCTTGGCAGCCCAACTCTTACATCATTTTATCCCCTCGCAAAAAATTACCTCCTCATTCTTACTTCATTTTATCCCCTTTGTCAGCTTAACTCTTACCTCATTTTACCCCCTCTTAACAAATTACCCCCTCACTGTAACACCTTTTTATCCCCTTTGGCAGCTCAACATTTACATCATTTTACCCCAACCCCCTGAACAAATTCCCCCCACTCTTATACCACTTTACCCACTCGGAGGCTCAATTCTTACATCGTTTTCCCCCTCTGAACAAACTATCCCTTCAGTCTTACACCATTTCACCCCCTGAAAGCTCAACTCTTAATTCATTTTACCCCCTCTGAACAAATTACCGCCTCAAACTTACACCATTCTACCCCTTGGCAGCTCAACTCTTACATCATTTTTCCCCCTCAATCTTACATGTTTAAGCCCCCATATTTGAAGACTGCCATTCTTGAAATCACAACCTCTGTACCCTCAGCTAATTCTCCTTAACTTCCAGACCATCAAAGCCTGTCCAACTATTGGCGGTCTATTCATGTGAACAATACTTGTTAGAATTGACCACTCTCAATAGATTACCCCCTCACTCTTACATCATTTTACCCCCCCCCCCCCCACCGTACAAATTACCCCCAAATTCTTACATCATTTTACCCCTTTGAACAAATTACCCCCTCACTCTTTCACCATTAAACCGCCCTTAGC
>NC_134478.1:56626115-56659696 GCF_964194025.1 Convolutriloba macropyga
CCTCAACGTTTCCCCTCAACGCATTTTGGCGTTGAAGTCTTTTTTAGGAGTTTATGGCAGAGATGGGGCCAAAAGACACCGGAGGCTCAAAACTGGCCTTACACATCACTCCTCTAAAAATACTCAAATTATTTCAACTCAAAAATTTGCACCCGATTTAGCTACAGAAATTGATATATGTTAACTAACTGAAAAATTTAGAATTTACCAGGATAAGGTGTATGGGGTACCAGAAAATCTAGGCGAAATTGCCTCTGATAAGATAAACGTTAGTCGCGCTCCGGTATGTCATACCTACGTGGGTTGCGCACTGGAGGTGGCAGACAAATGTTGGATGGGAACGGCAAACTATCTAATTTTACTCCAAGGAAGTCACCACAATAAATTTTACAAAAGGAAAGCTTAGGTGCTTTTTTCCCATAAACTGAGTTTTGCTATATTGAAACATTAATCAAGGTAATCGACATCGAATAATAAGTCACTGGCAATTTTTGTATAATTTAAACCGCTTTTTGCAAACCCTTTGCAAATTTCCACGTGATGTTCAATAAAAACTAAATAGAGCTTTAAAACTAAAATTTACAGATCCCGTTGCAGCTAGTTGGATGCCTGAAGCTCCCTGAATTGTAACATAAACGCCCAGTTTTTTCTTTAAGTCTTAAACCCAAATCAAAAGCGAGTTTTTTTTACTATCATCTAATATCTTAGCTGAGAAATTTTGTTTTATTTTCTAGAAGTTTATAAATATATATAAATAATTCATTAATTGCAAAAGATTTATATATTTTTTATAAATTTTTTATTAATTTTCGACTAGGGTATTTTATGAACTGCATTGAGCTGCTTTGTTATGCTTTGTCGCGATCTCTTCTTTTATTTGCGTGAAATAGTAAAAAAAAAAGCTTGAAACCACTGAAAACTAAGTTGATCATTAAAAATGATCCTATGAACTTATTTTACGAACAACTTAATGAAAGTTTGTGAATATTCTTCTTTTGATATATCAGCGGCCTTGTTTTTGCTAAGATCTGTTTCTTAATTCGTTTTTCAGAAGTCGGGCACCGCTCATTGTCCTTTTGTAGGCTAGAACTTTTTTTTGTGGTTTTTATCAACCAATTTGCCGTTTTCTGACTACCGGAAACATTTTTCGTTTATGGGAAATAAACATTATTGAACTTTTTAGAAACTTTGATGAAACGACAACGAAAAAGCATAAAAATTAAAGCACGAATTAAACTTAATTGTTTTGTGTTTTTATCTGGAAATTTAAGGAAACAGATGTCCCGAAAAATTAAAGCACGAATTAAACTTAATTGTTTTAAGAAAAATTATTAAACTTAATTGTTTTAAGAAATTTAATTTTAAAACAATTAAACTTAATTGTTTTAAGAAATTTAAGAAAAATTAAAGCACGAATTAAACTTAATTGTTTTGTGTTTTTATCTGGAAATTTAAGGAAACAGGTGGCCACCTAGGTTTCGATATCATTCTATCAAAACTGAACATTAGTAAGAATACGCGCAACATTCACAGCCAATCCTGAAATATAAAAGTTTTGTTGATCGATAAGCGAGCAATCAGCCAACCAAATAACATGATTTATATATCAAATTCTGATTTGCCAGCAGCAAAGTTTTAAATAGTTGGAGAAATCTGTCAAATTTTCAGCACCCATACCCAGGCAAAACCCTTGTAGAGAAAACCAAACAAAACCGACAAAATATTTGTTGGAAATCTTTGGTTTTTCGGTTTCAAACGTAAGAAAGCGTCGATACGTTCGGTTTTTTCTGTATTGGGGGTTTGAACGTAAGAACGTAAGAAAGGTTTGGTATTGTCGTTTATGGACGCAGCGGAGATTCTGTTTGTTTGATCTAATTAGATTCAGTATTTTCGGTACTTAAACGTAAGAGATTGTCGGTAAGTTTATGTTTTAGACGTATAAAAATGTCTGTTTTTTTTCATAGGAACTTTTTGTTTTTTTTGTTTATAAGGTAATCAAACGTCAAAATTGCATTCTTTGCAGGAGTTTCAAATGAACTTACTGTCGGATATTAGTATTGCTGGTAGTTAAAGAAAGAAAGATTCGGTGTCGTTGTTTTTGGACGCAAGAGAAATTCGGTATGTTCGGTTTTAGAAGATTCGGTATATTCGGTACTTAAAACGTAAGAGATCGTATTTTTTAGAGGAAATTTCTGTTCTGAAGGAAGAAAAAGAGGGTATTTCTGAAAGAATGAGCAATATTGTTGAAAATCCTTCTTTAGCTCGTTCTCAAAACTAATTGAACGAATATAAATTTCATGGTTTTTTTTTAATTCCAAAATTTAATATACGTGTTGAACATTCATAATAATTTAATAATTTTGTTGATTAACTCGCAATCACTGAGTTTTGACATACATTCCCGTAGTTTATAAGCAAATTTTTATTTTTTGTCGATCGGTTACGTTTGAGATTGAACGTGGCGGCCGTTGTTTGTTCAGTCTGCTGGAATAACCTGCTTTTAAAACCGAGAAGATTAAAGTGTTATTTTTCTGAATGGTACCGAATCTCTTAGGTCGAAAAACGACGATATCGAATATGTCTAACGTTCGAAAAACGTCAATAACGAATTTCTCTTACGTTTACAAAGGATGATACTGAATCTTTCTTAGGTTAAAAACCGAAAAAATGATGATGCCCACTAAAAAATTGTGTGAACTTTTGTTGTTTTCGGTTAGAAAAAACGACAATACCGTCGATTTCTAATGTTTAAAAGCCGAATATTTCTCAAGTTGGAAACAACCGAATACCATTGTGTCTCTGTTCTTTATGCATATTAACAATAAAAGAAGAGCCGAAGAGAGAAACTTGCTCAAATTCAAAAAGCATATCTTCAATGAGTACGTTTCTTTCGAATACAAATGACTTCTTTGACACAAAAAGGCGCGAATTCGTTAAATAAATTTGATGCAATTTCGGGTTTGAGGTCACTTAATAAGCTGAAAACGGAAGACAAGAGGCTCTACTAATCTCACAGGTACTGTTCAGAGTTAATTCTCAAAAAAAACAAGGTTTCCGCAGTTGACGTTAGTGCAACACCTGGCTATAATCGTAATAATTTAAGGAGAAAATTGTGAGCATAGAAAAACTCTAATAAGAGTTAGATAGTTTTCTCTACCCCCCTCCCCCCACGCCACTTTGCTGGTCTTTCCTTAATTAGTTTAAAAGTCCCATTTCCAAGCAAACTTAATGTGTTTAAAATTATCAAGTGTCGGGGGGGGGCAAAGTTAATGTTTCATGCCTACTAATCTTTGAGACCAGGATCTATTTATTGTTACGGGTTACCCAGGTTTAGGCCTCGACTTATGAAAAGACCATGCCGGACTCAAATAGCCCATGAAAAGACTTTTAACTGGACCTAATCGTTCAGCTAGACTTTGGCTCGACCAAAATTTTTGACGTTGGACTTTAGCTCGACCCAAATATGAGGATCGACTTTACCTCGACCTAAAGTGTTCATGCTGGACCCAACAAACTTATATTTGCACTGAAAATTGACCTTCGCTTATAACGTACTCAACGGGTTTTACCGTTCAAATTTTTCAATGTTTCTCATATTTTCTCGAAAAAAGAACTGTGCTATTATAAATATATTTGAAAAAATGAATTTTAGTCGAGGTCTAAAACTGGGTAATTTCATTTCCTAACCCTTCAATTGTTCAAAGCTCTTTTTCAGTTTGAGGAAGAGAGAGAGAGAGAGAGAGAGAGAGAGAGAGAGAGAGAGAGTGATGGCTTCTGTGCTAATTACTGTGCTGCTTTGGTCTTTGATCATGCCGAGATCTTCATCAAGAAATGTCAACTCGAACGAACTGGAAATTAACCGAGAAAAGCGTCTATCGGAGATGATAGTCTGTTACTCGGATGCCGATTGTGTGAAATATGGTTCCAAATACAAAACGTGCAGTATTGAATACAAACTTGGAATATGTCTGCCTCAATGAAAACGGATAACGCTTTTGAAAAAATTTCAGAGCAAAAATCAAAAATAAGAAAAAGCGAAGACTGATTGATGACGCTAATAACACTATTTCAGTTGATTTGTAAACTATGACGGTTTATTTGGCAGATTTGTAAATTAGTTGTAGAAGAAAACCTAGAGCGGACCAAAACAAACAATTGAAAATTTGCTCCAATTTGAGCGCAACTAAGATCGAAGTTTAGGTTGCCCTCAGTACTTTTAGAAAAATAGGTACACAATAAATTTACCCCACAAATAATTTAAACTTTACCTTTTCATAGGTAAACATTACACCTTTTAGAAATGAATGACGTGAGTTTTCGGAAGAAATTAGGTTAGAGTTGGTGGTATCAAAACTTAGGCTAATTTAAAAAACCACCCAGGTGAACTCATTTTAAACAATTGGACAAAAAATCAGAAAAAAAAAGAGAATAAACTTAAAAAATTAATCAAGGCATCGCGAAAGCAAATTTTTGTTCAAAATATTTGTATTCAAACTTTAAATCAACTTGAAAAAAAGTAACTTGAACTTATTTTTAAACATTTTCTGATCTTGATAATTAACGGCAGTTCTGATTTTGTCTCAAGTTAACAGATTTAGAATTTAATTGTATCAAGATTTCTTAACCTACAACACAGATTGAAAATGCTAAATAAGGAAAGGGCTCAATTTAAAAATTAGTTTTTTTTGGGACATTTTACATATGATAAAAAAACAACTTTTGGACTTGATTAGATCTACTTTGTTTACTTTTGTGGACTGTAAACATGACGCTCAACTTTTTTAGGTTTTGAAAATTTTATTCAAGTTAAATTTTTTAAGTGAAATGCCTCTCTTCTTTTGGTATTACAGAGAGTTAGTTCATCGGTATTAAGTACCTGGGAAGTCCCTGGTTCCGATCATAATATGTAATTATTCAATACATGAAAACTTTGGGGAAAAATTACGTGCGTATTTTAAAATAAAAAAACGAAGAAATAAAAAAAGTTACACCGATAAAACTTTTACATTACATAAGTAAACTTTATATCTTTTAGTGCTAAGTGAGGTTACATTCGTTACCAATTTAAAATTACGGATGCTTAGTCTAATTTTTCAGGCGAGCATAAAGATGTTCTATTCTAAACCGTGACACAGCTAAAAGAAACTCTTAAAAAATGAATGTATCAAAAATATGAAAAAAACTATCCGAAAAAATATCTTCAAATCATTCTTATGTGTCTTTTTCTCTGGTTGCCTTAGACCTTAGCTTTTATCAGTTACGGGAAAAGTAAAAAGGGCAAAAGCGGCACGGGGCTGAACAGCAGCAACAAAAACGGGCACAGAATTTTACAGCTCTCAATAAATACACCGAAGACAAAATCAAGTATCTCTTCCGAACTTCCATGGGACTAGGGCACAAAAAAGTGTCAGTTTTTCCCTTTTGAGAAGTTTTTGTAAATTGGTTTTCAAATCAGTGTTTTCATATTATATATTGCTTCATTTTTTCATTTTTACCTCCATTTATGTTGCGCTAAGTATATGACAAAAAATTATTCGTCATCCATGGCGTAAAAGTTGTATCGAACCTAATAATTGTTTTGAAATTTTTTGTAGACCAAAAAATGTTTTGTGCATTAAATATGCCTAATTTTTTCCCATTTTGAATAAACATAGTACTATGTAATTTTTTTGTTGCGTACTAAAATCCGCCTTCGACCATAGCTTGGAGAATACTTTACAAAAAGTTCATAGTAGACATTCGAGTGAAAAGCAGCTTGGCAAGACGTGGCTTCGAACTCACGAGAATCCAACCAGTACACGTGCCCAAATGCCAAAAATTTCAATCTGTTGCTTTTTAATTCTAGAAGATTTTGTTGAACTTCAGCTAGAAAATTAATACTCAGGAAGCAGGTTTTGTCCAATATAGTTTTTCAAAATAAATTTGATGCCATAAAGACCACACACTTGTATCGACTTTTTAACTGAAAAAAAGCCATAGATAGAAGAAAAAACAGCAAAAAGTTTCATCAGAATAATTAAAATAAACTTGCTGTCAGAACTATCTATCCAAAGTAGTTTGATGGCAGGCAATGAATCAAAAAAACTTTGGTTTGGCTTGACTGGCTTCTTTTTTTCCACAGAACTCAGCGCCTATTGGTTGCTCAAATTTCAAACAAAGAATTCTTCGAAATTGGACTTGATCGTTAAAGACTGCAACTATATGGCTTGAACTAGAGGTCACAATTTTCGCTAATCTAAAACTGCAAAATTGAATACCATAAAATACGATTAAAAATTTGAAAAAAAATTAAGAACAAACGAAAACCTGAGTACTCGTCTCAGATACCAATGGAACAAATAAACGCTTCGTTTATTTGATATACTCAAGCAAACTACTCTGCACATGTAAATATAACTGATCAATGGTACAGGAATTTGATACTGTTATCAAAGATTTGACAATTGATTTAACAATTACAAAGATATAACAATGTGTCAATTCAACGTAAATCAAAGAAAGCCTTATTTGTATACAATTCGATAAAAAAAACCCTCGACTTTCTAATTGCCAATTAAAAAAACCAATTGATCACTAGCAGTTCGCAAAAGATCGCTTGAGAAATTTCGATTTACAGGTTGGAATTGAAGAAAATAAAAAAACCAACAACTTCGCCGATTTAACTGCTTTCCATTTTTTGTACGTTTTTTGAAGCAATTGTTTTCTTTGTTTTGGAATTTTCAAGCTCTGGCGTAATTATTTGACAGGCAAAAACTAGCAGAGTAAATATTCAAAAGTTTATGGTACTCTAAATAGTTGTTGTTAAATTTCTCTAAATAGTTTTTTTTAAATTTCAGCAAAATCTGTTATTGTAAAAGAGAAGTAAGTGTCTGATTAAAAATTACAGCCGCTTAATAAATTAATGAAAATATTCGATGTCAGATTAAACAACTACCCATAAAAAATTCATTAGGAAAAATCTTTATTTTCACAGAGAATTTTTTGTTTCAAATCTAGACATCAAACTTGAAATTGTTTGTAAATTTTATCAACAACTAAATGTGGGATTTTTTTTGCGGTGATTTGCACAAATTGTTATTTTCAAACATTTATTTGAGACCTGACAGACTGTTTTTGGGAAATATTGAATGTCTAAATTGCTAACGGCTCCTTCGGTGCCAATTTACAAAATTACTTCAATAGTTTTATGTAGTTGAAAGTGCTATTGAAGATTTTGTCATGTTTAATGAAAGTTTATGTTGAAGAGAGTTCAGTAACATCCTAATCAAAACCATTTCTTTAGCGACAAAAAAATTTAGTGTAATTCACGACAATTTGAAATACCGTGTCCAAAAACAGAAACAACGCACAAAAAAATTGTTTGTGTAAAACTTGCGGCATAACACAAAACAATTTTCCAAGATTCAATAAGTAATCAAACTTTGAAGATGATTTTTTATCTGCCTTTCAGCTGTTTGGCCTTAAGGAAAAAATTTTTTATAAATTCTTTTTATCATCCGATTGTAGAATTTCAACACACTAAAACTAAATTTGTTTTATTTTAAATCATTTTTTTAAATTGGTTTGTGCAAAATTTGATTGAGTTAGGGGTTAGTCATGACGGTTAGTCACAGCGATTGCAAAATTTCTATTTGTGGTCAAAATGACGTATGGCTCTTTGATTACATACAACCATTATTAGAAAAAAATGCTTCAGAACAAAGAGATGTTATAGCAATTGGCAAAAAAGCAAAAACTGAGTTTAAAGAAAAATTTGAGGATCATCTCTTAAAGCTTGTTGTTATATGAACCAATCAAACTTAGAGCTGCGCCAAGAAAATTCTCAACTAATTGTCATAGAAAGCATCACAGAGAAAATAGATAAGCCATCGGTGAGTTATTTTTAAATATGAAGTTTTTTAAATGTTAAATTAATTAAAAATTGATTGGTTATTAGTTGCATTTTATGGAATCTTGCATTTTGTGTGACTATATTTTATCTTGCAAAATTTAATCAATTAAGAAATCAGAGTAGCTTCACGTGGTACCACCCAAAAATGTTTTGTTTTCAAGAGCTTGTTAAGAGCTTTAGGAATCTCTTAGAAAGGAATATGGTCAAACAACTCGTAATGTTTTGATGTACTAGAAATCAGAGCAACACGCTGCTAGAAGTTTTATTATTTGAAGTCGTTTTTTAAATTAATTTGATTGATTGAAATTATTTCCAAAATCATTAGCAGTGTGTTAAAAAATTAAGATATTGTGCAAAATTATTTCTGTAAACAAAATTTTTACACAGATCCTTAATAAATAAGTACGGGCGTCCACATGCATAATATCGACTTTCAGTATACCCATTCTATGTTTTTTTCAGCAGAGTCACTTTTTCACATAAATTTCAGATCTCAAAAGCCACGCGAAACATTTAAAAGGGGATCTTATATTTATCTGTCTATTTATAGTATCTACACCGGCGAAAACCAGTTGCAAAACAAAGCCTAAAGCCAAATAATAGAATCCAAAATATAGTTTCCATCACTTGTCGGGCAAAACAATTTTTCGAGTAATTCACAAATTTTTAAAACAATTATTTGAGACCTGACAGAAAGGTTTTTGGGAAATATTGGATGACTAAGTTGCTAACGGCTCCTTCGGTGCCAATTTACAAAATTACTTCAATATCTTTATGTATTTGAAAGTGCTATTGAAGATTTTGTCATATTTAATGAAAGTTTATATTGAGGAGAGTTCAGTAACATCTTAATTAAAACCATTTCCTCAGCGACAAAAAAAATTAGTGTAAATCACGACAACTTGAAATACCGTGTTCAAAAACAGAAACAACGCACAAAAAATTTGTTTGTGTAAAACTTGCGGCATAATATAAAACAATTTTCCAAGATTCAATAAGGAATCAAATTTTGAAGATAATTTTTTAATTTTTTTATCTGCCTTTCAGCTGTTTGGCCTTAAGGAAAATTTTTTTTATAAATTCTTTTTATCATCCGATTGTAGAATTTCAACACACTAAAACTAAATTTGTTTTATTTGAAAACATTTTTTTTAATTGGGGTGTGCAAAACTTGATTGAGTTAAGGGTTAGTCATGACGTTTAGTCACAGCGATTGCAAAATTTCTATTTGTGGTCAAAATGACGTATGGCTCTTTGATTACATACAACCATTATTAGTACGGGCGTCCACAGGCATAACATCGACTGTCGTGTCAGTTTACCCATTCTATGTTTTTTTCAGCAGAGTCACTTGTTCACATAAGTTTCAGACCTCAAAAGCCGCGCGAAACGTTTAAAAGGTGATCTTAAGTTTATCTGTCTATTTACAGTATCTACACTTGGGAAAACCAGTTGCAAAATAAAGCCTAAAGCCAAATATTAGAACCCAAAATACAGTTTTAATCAGTTGTCGGGCAACACATTTTTCCGAGTAATTCACAAATTCTTAAAATTAATTTACAGATTTTTTCCAATAAATTTTTCCATTTTTTGGCTTGAATCTTGTGAGGAAATCAGCATTTTCTTTTGAGATTATTGACATTACATTTTTACATTTCAGTCGGGTATGCAGCTCATGTTTAACTCACAAATATTTGTTTGAATTAGAAGAATGAACTAGCTTTGATTAATGCATGAAATGAGAAAAATTAAAAGAGAAATCGTTGAAGTGAAAAATGAAACACTAAGACCCTAGTGAATTATCGAAGGCTCCCTTTTAAGATCTTTCAAATAGCCGTCGACTGTGCAAGAATCTTGGAAGTTAAACTTCGATATTGTCATGTTTTTGTAAGACGTATTGCAATTTAAACGTTCGGATCTTGCATATTGCAAAATAAGCGTCATTTGCAAGAATCTTGCAAGATCTTGCAAGATAGGCGCCGGCGTAGGACTAGCAATAAATTGAAAATAACAGTCTGAAACTACTACTATTCTGTTTCAATTTAGGGCGAATGATAAAAATGCGCCCCAATATGAAGATTCTATTCTTTATAATTGCAGCTCTCTGCTTGCACGCCATACATGCCATACATGGAGAGGTCGGCAAACAAGCAGCAGATGTATTCAAACGCGAGAAGTATCGTCCCCAAATCAGGATCCCATGCAAGGTAAACTCGCAATGCTTGGCCGTGTTTGCGCCCGCGTGATTTTTACCCCCTCAAAGATATGTGCAAAATTCAACACTCTAATGAGACAGACTTTTATTGGAATCAGTCTTGGGAAAATATGGGAAAATTTGAAATTGTGACCATTGGAATTGATGCAGGGTTCGTTTAGATTTTCATCAGTAGTGCAGTGCTTTCGTTGTGTGAAATATCGATGTGCTTAAAAGATGTGTTTTATAAATATAATGATTGAAAACAATTAATATGGGTTGTGATCAACTGAGCCTAAGTAGAAATTTAAAATAAACTTTTGAATTCTTGTCTTTTTGACGACGAAATTTTTTTGCCCAACCAAAAAAAAACTTTTCTTTTGCCACACACGCACACGTACGCGCATGTTTATGCGCAAGCACAAACAAACACACCCAAACACAACTGCACACATATGCACACACGTCCGCTTGCACAGACACACAAACACGCACGCAGAGGCAAACACAAATACATATATTTTGCACATCAACGGCAACGTCAAGATTTAAAAAAATCCAGAATTCAGGCAATTCCGCTCCAGAAATACTGAAGATACTAATCTGTTGCACCTTAAATAATTTCCGAGCAATTAAAAACCGTTCTAAATCCAAAATTGGGGTCTTTCCCATTATAGCCCCCAATGGAATTATACCCCCCCAAATGGTATAATTACCATGATGGGACGGGGGGCTATAGTTTGTCTGAACACTAAGCAGGGGGGCTATAATGAAAAAGACCCAAAAATTAAATTGTGATGAACCATTTCTCTATTGATAGAAACTATTTTTTATTCCCTTCTGCGGTATACAAATTGAAAGATGAAAAGTGTTCAAGTACCGTGAAAACAAATCGACAGTAGTGCGTTGAGCTGGATATAAACGTAAGGGAGGCAGAAAAGTAGGCATTACGTTTTGGGTAGCAATAAATAAACGTTTTTGTTGATTAAATGTGTAAGTTTCGAAAATGTTAAAGCGTCACTTTTGTTAGCCTTCCAATCCATCTAAAAAGCGTGCTATAGCAAAACAGCGCTCCTAATGCCGGTAGCACACAGCTTAAAACTGAAAATTGGGGTCCCAATTTTATTTGCCTTATACCAATTTTTTTCGTGGGGCCTAAACAGAAAGTTTCATATGTACTTCAACGGCGATAACTTATTTGAAACACCGGTTTCCATAAAAATTAATCAAGTTTTTTTAAAATTTATATTGCCTATGCTAAGCGTGACTAGTAGAGTGGGCAACAAAAGATGTAAAATTAAAGCTTCCAGAGACTTTCAGCTTGGTGTTTATAATGTTTTTTTTTACAATTCTTCTCGCTTGAAATGAGTTTTTCCACTGACCCGAGTCAAATTGAAAGATGAAAAGTGTTCAAATACCGTGAAAACAAATCAATAGTAGTGCGTTGAGCTGAACCAATAGTAGCGCTATAGTTTGTCTGAACACTAAGCAGGGGGGCTATAATGAAAAAGACCCAAAAATTAAATTGTGATGAACAATTTCTCTATTGATAGAAACTATTTTTTATTCCCTTCTGCGGTATACAAATTGAAAGATGAAAAGTGTTCAAGTACCGTGAAAACAAATCGACAGTAGTGCGTTGAGCTGAATATAAACCTAAGGGATGCATAAAAGTAGGCACTACGTTTTTGTTGATTAAATGTGTAAATTTCAAAAATGGTAAGGCGTCACTTTTGTTAGCATTCCAATCTATCTAAAAAGCGTGCCGTAGCAAAACAGCACTCCTATTGAAGGTAAAACACAGCTAGAAACTGAAAATTGGGGTCCCAAATTTTTTCGCCTAAAACCAATTTTTTTCTCGGGCCTGAGCAGAATGTTTCGTATCAACTTTAACTATTGAATTGGGTTAAGTTCTCTTTAAGGTAAAATTACCTGAACTTTATATAGTATGTGTCATTAAGTAGCGCTGGGCGCAGCAACGGGTTGTTTTTATCATTTTTTACGAATTTGCAAATATTTGCAATTTTCGCCTTGGTTTGCAAAAATTTGCAAATTTGACCTTCAGCAGTGAAAATTTGCAAATGTTTGGACTAGGGTAACTCGTATTCAGGAACGCACAAATAGAATCAAGACTCAAAACGGAGCAAACCTGAAAAAAGAAGTTTTGATTAAAAGAGGAATTTTCTAAGTAATGTTACAAACCACAAACCTGCCGAATTTGCGTCCTCTGAAAAAGGTTGACTACATTTCTGGTTAGGAGCAACCTCTGACCTCTAATTATTTTGATCATTTAGAGGACATAAAAATGTGCTAGGGTTAGTGTTAGGGCTATAGGTTATCTGACGACTAAGCTGGGGGGGGGGCTATAATGGGAAAGATACAAAGAATGAACCATAGCAGTTGCTATACTGAAATGCTTACACTAAGCCAGTCCACTTTGTAACAGTTCTCGAAGAAAAATGACTTTTGTTTCATTTCGCATTTTTCTTTCTTGAACTCTGTTACAACGTAACATAGCTAACCTGGGCTACCCTCTGATCTAGTTGTTCAGTCTCATTCGGAAATCGCGTAAGATATCGCTTGAGTGTTTTGCACTCGAAGCGAAATCTCACAAATGCACACACTTTTTAACAGACAAAATGGTTCTATTCCAAACTTAATGACTAGACTTGTCGGCTATACCCGCAACAATTTTCCATCTATTTTTTTTTAATTGAAAAATTTACTCAACTTCTTTGATCAACATATTAGTGACTCAGCTATAATACAAAGGCACATGCGTAATTATACACTTAAGCGCCCAATTACAAACTTACAAACACACATACAATTGAGGCAGTACAAGTGTGATAATTACCCAAGTGTTTTCAAAATTTTTATCGTGTAAGATCTGACAAATTTCTGACAAAACCATATTGCTAATAGCCTCAAGGAGATGCATCTTTTCAACAAAAACGGATGAAAAAAAATATTTATAACTCCCACGAGAGTTCACAAGAACATTCCACCATCATTAAATTGTTTTATGGGGTTGCAACCTGTGAAACTTATTGACTCCGCTTTAAATCTGAGCAAAATTGGCAACGGTGGATGACAAAGAAATAATCTTTTTTTTCTTTTGTTGCACATTCCGAGAACAGGTGTTCTTATTAACTCCGGGTCATTTCTGTTTTGGGACAACTGTTTTGCTCGACAACAAAAAAGCGATTTTTTTCCTTGTATTTTAAAGACTTGCCGCTTTTAGGTTTGGCAAAAATTTGGTATTATTCGACAATAAACTTTTGCTGGTATTCTTCTGAAAGGAACAGCAATTCATATCAGGAAATTTTTCTTACAAAAGGAAATCACAAGCCTCCTGTCTTGGGAAACTCTTTTTGGATCTGCTTCGAGAGTTTGAAAAATTTGGTAGCGATCGATGAAAAATACCAGATTTTCGTTTTCTCAAATCCTGGTTTACAAAAATCCTTGTTCTTCTATGAACCCTGTTTTTCAAAAACACAAACTGCGCTTTTTGATTTGTTTCAGGATAAAAACAGTAACAGCAGAAAGTTGTCGCAAAATGTATATGTCTATTTGACTTCATTTTTATATATCAAATTACCCAAAAAATGATGACAAACAATATTTGTTCCGACCCCTCTTGAGGGGGGAGGAACTATATACTCAAATGGGTTTTTTTTTTCTGTCAATTTTGGCCGATCGGTATATTCATCGTGGAGAGTTGAGACTGGTATCATTAGAAAGATTGTCCAGCGTAGAAAATGGAAATAAAAAAATTTTTTGATTTTCGTTTTTGCCAGGGAGATATCGAGGTTTAAATTTTCGAGAAAATAGAGTGAATTGTTTCACTTTTTTGGAAATTTTGACTAAAATTTTGCCAATTTTAAAGAAAATGTTGTTGATTTTACGTTTAAGGACAAAATATATTGCCGGCTAATTTCATTGAAATTTTTTGTCAGAAGTTCAGGCTAAATATTTTACAAAATTCAAACTTTTTTATCAAAAACAGCACGAAATATGTTTTTTAGTACACTCTGATTAAACTAGCAGGAAGTCCACTACCAAACACCACTAACACAACTTTTATAGATTGAAAAGGGGTCTTATTCCACTTCAACTGCCGTTGAGAGTGCTCCGTAAATAAAACTTAGCTGTTTTTGCTGCTTTTTTTCGTTGATTATCAAAAACGCAGCATTTGTTTTTGATTTTTTAACTATCAAAATATCTATATCAATGACATTTCAAAACTCAAATATTCCTAATGGACGATCAGCATTAGCATGACTACTTCTTTACCAATCTTGGACCGTTACAATCCAAAAACATTTCGGATTGTCATCAGTCGGTTTTTTATTAGAAAAATTCGATCTTTTTTTATTAATTAAATAACAGAACATTTCAAATCAAAGCTCACTAGAGATAGTTTCTATTCGGTTTCCTAATTACCGCAAAATTATTTATCTAATTGATTGCTTCAAAGCTTATGGTGGTTTTGACTTTTAAAGTTTTTGATTTTTAAAAAAAATGGCTTATTGATTTTTGCCTCCGTTTTTCTCTTATTTTGGTCAATTGTAGCTTAGTGTCGGCAATCAAAGTGTGCTCCTTTTTTCTGCCTAATACATATTTACTCTTTATTGCAGTTTTACGCCTTAAGTTATGGTACTCTGGCTTTGATACTACTAGATTTCGCAATTTTTTTTATGTTTTTTAGGTAATTGCCAATTTTTCATGTTTTCTAGTTTTGTCAAATTATCACGTTATTATCAGTTCATATATCACATTTTGGACGTTTAAAATAACAAACAATTGATAATATTTAACTCTTTAAAGATATAGATTGTGGTCTGTTACCGCTTCGACAATACTTTGATAGAATTTTTAAATTTTGTCTTTAACAGTCGTTTTTACTTTGTCTTTTTAGTCGCATTTAATTTTCTGAAAAATGACCCGGTTTGATTGGCTTTTCCTGGACAAGTAGATGAGCAGATG
Source organism: Convolutriloba macropyga (assembly GCF_964194025.1). Lineage (NCBI taxonomy): Eukaryota > Metazoa > Xenacoelomorpha > Acoela > Convolutidae > Convolutriloba > Convolutriloba macropyga. The sequence goes on from NC_134478.1 coordinate 56,641,190, forward strand.
CTCTGATATTAGAAGATAGATAATGGCTTTCATGACTTTGAAAACAATTGTTTTCAAAAAGAAAAAAAAACATTTCAACTTCGCAATTTTGCTCCTTTTAGTGTTTGTTTGTTCCCTGGTCTTGTTCATCAAAGATTAAAGATGACATTATTTTTGTCAACAAAAGGTGTCAAAAGAGATTGCAGTCTCAAAATCTAATGTTTTTAACGAATTCGTTATGACTTGACTGGCTTCGACACGGGTCTTTCACAAAAAAATGTAAATTAATGTTTGATTTTTGTCATATTTGGCGTTCTTTTTGTAGACGTAAGACATGTTCTGGATAAACGCAGGTCTCGAGGGTTTTCTTTGGAAGAATAAACGAACCCATTCATTTTCTTATTTTATATTTTTTGTATTCAATGGCTTTCATGTCTTTGGAAATAAGTTTTTTTCGATAAATCAAGTTTTATATAGTCTTGCTTTTTTTTTCTTTTTGGTCTAATTGTTACCTAGTTTCATTAATGAGGGGTCACAAAATATATTTCAAAGGAAGGTGTCAAAAGGGATTGTTGTCACAAAATCTAATGTTTTAAGAGAATTCGTTATGACTTTACTGGCTTCCACACGGGCTTTTCACAAAAAAAGTAAAGAAATTTTTGATTTTTGTCATAATTGACATTCTTTTTGTAGAGGTAAGACCTATTCTGGATACTTGCAGATTTCAAAGGCTTCCTTTGGAAGATTAGATGAACCTATTCAATTTTTTCATTTTGTAGTTAATGGCTTTCATTTCTTTGGAAATAAACTTTATTCGAAAAAAAAACAAGTATTACATAGTTTTGCATTTTTTTCTTCTTTGTATCTTTGTTGCTTATTTTCTTTAATGAGCGGCCATAATACATTATTGGTGTTTGACGCAGGTGCCATCTAACATACTTTGTGAGCCAAAGTATGGCTTCACGTCTTCCAAAGCATTTTCTGGCAAGTTTTAATTGATTTTCAGTTTGTTGTCTATTTGTTGTTCTTTTTGAAACTGCATGAAAAATTGAATAACAAGCGTTCTTAATTCCCTCCTGTAGAAGCATTGGTATTTGTTAACCTATGGGATTTTTTAGTCGATCCCTAATGGTTTTCATCACTTTGAAATTATTTGTTTTTTTTTTAAAATCAGCGAATTTTCTAACTTTAAAGTTTCTGTTCTTTTTGTCTAATTGTTACCAAGCTTTACTATCAACTGGTAAATAACCATTTTTTTGCTGGTGAAGTACAAGTTCTTTTGTTTATTTTCAGTTTTATCTGACGCTATTTTGACTTTGTTATTAAATTTTGTTTTTTAAAATGGACATAAATTTTTTTTATGTAATTAGTCTTTGTTAATGTTGTTTGATTTTGCCGTTCGTGTTCATTCGCTTTCTTAACATCGACATATCTCACCAATCGAACGCATCATTTTTTCTCCAATGAGTTATATGCTTTGGAGGCTATCTTTTTATTCATACACCAGTTTTTTTGAAAAATACTTGAATTTTTTGTGTTTTTCTATCTATTCCTCATTTGATAGACAATTATGCCCAAATTGTGGATGAGCGGGGTCGGAACCTTATGTGTGATCGCACATTACCGAGCCGCCTTGTTTCATTTCCTGTTCTTTCTCGCGTCTCTAATAAGGCACACTTTTGTTTTACACTAGTTGAAGACATTCATGGGCATTACTTGAATACAAGATGCCTGCAGATATTTTTTTTCTTCAATTTCTGTTGGAAGTGAATTTTTCCCCAAGGTTTTAGGAGTGAGAATCAAAGACAAAGTTTGCAGACCTCATTTCATAGAATCAATTCCATTCAGGTTTGATAATTTTTTTTGCACTCCTTGGAACTTTGAGAATTGAAAATTTTTTAACCTTTGATTTATAAAGAAAAGCAGATCAGACTTCTGTATTTTTCCGATACTTAGTTGCGTCAATCAAATACACATATTATTTCCGTTGGCCCACGTCAGCTTATTAGTGGGTGCATATTAAAAACACATCCCCAACAAAGAGGCCAGATTTTTACAAACGGAGTTAGTCTGTAATAGCACGTGTTCCGTACCTGGGGGTTCATAAAATACGGGGGTGTGGGCAAAAACGGAAAATATCCAGTTAAACATAGACAGGTGTTCAAATTCAAACAGCACAGCAGAACAATTAAGTAAAAGAAAATCACATTCAAATTGAACAGCAGGTGATTTCTAAATTCAGAAGTCAACAAATTCTAAGTACCAATTTTGTTATCTTTTGCAGCATGTAAAAATTACGTCACAATAACCTTCAATATGTATTCATGCATTATATAATTAGAACCTCTCACCTCTTGTCTTCCATTGCATACTTATGCAATCACGCTCGTGAAAACCCTAATTTTGTTGAGACAATAGTTTAACACTGTCTATTAAATCGTTTTCCTATCAGAAAATTCTTATAGCCGACCATTCAATTCTAACGTGTATAGCTTACCCAACCCGCGCTTCAATATCCTAAGCCATTCAATCATCACGTGGCGCAGTCAGAAGTGAAGAATTCTCTTAACCCGTTAAGAATTCAGCCATCTTGTGAACGCGCGACTTCAAATCCTCCGGTTTCGGCAGAAAAACGGCAATTGTTTTTTTAAACTTGCTCACCTATCTCGAGACAATGCTGAATTATCAACTATCTTAGGACAGAGACCCCAAGACTTGACCTTCCCGTCAGAAACAAATTTTGCGAAAACATTTTTTGACCAAACTCCATCCAGAGAACATAACAGAGAACGAGAAATATGCAATTCTAAAGATAGGACAAAATAAATGCCGCAGGAACTTCCTTGGTAACTATTGGATCAAAAAGCATGTGATTTTAGAATCTTCAGTCTTTAAAAAGAAGGTCGTAGACGACTAAATTGTCAAAATCTGCACCTGGATACCGAACAAATCGAACAAATTGAAAAGAACATTGACAACAATAAGAAAAGTTACTTTTGTTAATTTTACGTTTTAGATCTGAAACCAAAAAGCAGATTTGAAAAATGAATAATTTTACTGCGCGATAACAGGGATCGCAGAAAATTATCTGTTATACGACTTAGAATAGGAGCTAATGAAGAGTAACTTTTTATAATTATTATGAGCAACCATAACGTTGACAGGGAATTACTGAAGGAAACTGCATGCCGTGAACAACCTTTGAAATAGCAGATAACATCGAGCTTGGCTTTGAAAACCAAAACGCAAAAGAGTGCTGCATTAACATTTTAGCAACCAATCAAATCTCAAGCTTTAGTTTCAGCTCTCGATAGGCAAGAATCCGTGACCAGAAGCTTCAGACGTCCACAATGTCAAACTATCTTCTGCAGTGATCAAACTTGCAGAAATTACAACGAGTGTCAACGCGTAGCTTGAGTCAACAGATCATAAAAAGAGACTTTTAGTAAAAACATCCTTTGCATCCAAACGGTGAAATGGATTAGCATAAGTGAAATAAAATCCTAACAGAAACCCAATACTCAGGACTAACTTCAACCAAAACAACTACTCAGCCATTTCTTCATGACAACCCAGTTTTGTGCATCACAAACACAAACCTGCCAACCTTCCGCCCAATTTATGTAAAATTCAAATTTGGAAAAAAAAATCGACCCAAGACCTTCGCAGAATCCGGGATTCCAGCAAAAATTTTGAATAAACGGATAGCTCTTAATATTCAAAACCCTTATCCAATTGTGTAATAATTATGTCACAATAACCTTCAATTTGAGTACACGCTTTACATAATAACAACCTACCACCTCTTGTCATTCGATTGCCTACTTTTGCGTTCTTGCTTTTGAAAAAACCAAGTGAAGTTGGGACGGTAGTTTAACACGCTTTCAATCCCTTTCCTAATCGAAGTCTCTGATAGACGATCATTAAATTCCGAAATATATAGCAAACCTGATTCTCGGGTCTTATCATCATAGTTAATCACCCTAGGGCGCAGTCAGCAGTAAAAAATTATTCTCGCACCCCTTTGGAAGTGGAACCATCTTGGCAACGCGTGACCCTAGACCCTTGGACTCCTCGACGAAACGGCATAGTTTTTTCAATTTGCCATACTGGCACGAGAAAAGTTGATTCATCAACCCTATTAGCACAGCAACCCAAGGACTTGACCCTCCCGTCAGAAAAAAATCTTGATTCAGCTCCAACAACAGAATCGGAACGGAGAAAAAAAGTATGCAATTCCAAGCTGCAAGAACTTCAAACTCGGGTTCCTTTCTGGAGACAACCATTGTAACTATTGGATCAAAAAGCATGTTATTTAAGAATGTTCACGAAGTTCGCTGACAACTAAGTCGTCAAGATCGGCACGCGAATGTCAAACAAAATCAGACAAAAGAATTTGGGACTTAATAAAAAGAACTTCGACAACAATCAGAATAGTCAGTTATGTTAATTTTATGCTTTGAAGCCAAAGGCAGACGATAGATGGAAAAAAGGAAAAATTTTACGGCGCCATAAAAGAATGGCAGAAAATTTTCGAGTTTAAAAATAACTACATTGGGGGAGTTTCAATATTCATAATGAGCAACCGTTATATTCACAGGCAATTTCTGAAAGAATTTGTATTTCCCGAAGGAGCCCTTCAAATAGCGAATATAGCTTGGCTTCGAAAAACAAAATGCAATTGAGTGCAGCACGAACAATATCAGAATAAAATTTTTGAAAAAGTGTAGGCCTCAATATGCAAGCCCTGGCAAACGGCAGTGACAGACATCAAAACGCAAAACTAGTTTCTCGGGTGGTCAAACTTGCAGATATTACAAAAAAAGTAATATTGTTTGAATGAAATAATTTTTAATGACCATCAAAAAAGAACTCTAGACAATCATCCCATGCATCGAAGTTGTCAAATAAATCAGCGGAAGACCATTGAGATCCCCAAGAAAGCGCAATATTTGCATCTAACCTCAAGGAGGACAACTAACTCAGTCACTTCTTCATTGGATTACAACTCGGTTATGTATATCACAAATACCAACTTTCCAACTTTCAGCCAAAATTTTGTTGAAACCAATTTTAAAAATTGAACCAAGATCCGCTCAGAATTCGGAAGCAAAAATTGTGAAAAAAATAGTCGTTAATATTCAATACTCATGTCCAAATACAAAATTGGAACACGAATGAGAATACAAAGCTCAAAACAATCACCAACGAGCAGATCTCAATCCTAGGTTTATTAACAAGCCCTATTGGATCGCACAATTGTAAGGTAGATTCAGGATAAGTTTTGTGGTACTCAATGATCTTAAACAACTGGCAGAGAAAAGTGTCTGAGCATCGGGACTATCCTTTTACATAAGAAGTTACAAAGCAGGTGAAATTTAAAATTATAAGAATTATGCTAAAAATGAAACAGCCAAGAAATTTGTTGGGTTGATTTTTCGACTAAAAATTTCCAATGATACTGAAAGAAAGCCAAAATTTTCAAAAGGAAGTATTATCCCGGCAAACGTGTAGAAAAACTGCAATCCATCTTGAATTCGCGAGTACATCTTGAACTAACAAATCATTTTTCAGGATCATTCCCACATCAAAAGGCTTACAAAGCTGCTCTGCCAGATACTTCATCTCACCCGTTGTCATAGCAACCAAAAAAAAGCGGAATCGACTAAAAATGCACTTGAATCGAAGGTCCTAAATAGGGTAAAACAAAAAAAAAACAAAGAAAAAAGTATTGCATAAAAAAATTCAAGGTCAGATGCCTAATATTGAAGTACTGATCGATATAATCGGAAATGTTTCTATAAGAAGCAACAACAGTGGTGATGCATGATTTGGAAGGTTAGATCTGGAGTTAAATCTTGAAACAACCAAACATTGAAACTTCAATAATGTTGGAGGCGCATGCGCAGGAGCTCAGACATTTGGAATAGATATTCTTTCTAGCTCAGCTCCGGAATGCTATGCCTATCACTCTGGCATATTTGAAGAACACTGTGTTTGAGGAAATAGTTATAGTTATAACCGAGGATCAAAACCATTACATGAAATTGACCTATATGCGTGTCTCTGGTGACTAAACAAAAGCACTTTGATTTATTTTCTTCAAAATGCCAAGTCACCAAACAGTCGGGAGACCATATCACCAACACAGAAATTAAGCCTCTAACTTCAAAAACAGCAGCAATTTGAGACTTCGACCTTCAAAATTAATCTGAACAACTGAGATCTTTATGGGATAAGGTCAACACATCACTAAATATGTTCCACCAATTTGCTTAACAAATTATGTCAAATTTTAAAAAAACCTGTTGAAAAAAGATCCAAGAACCTTTGAGCCGGTGAACTTGAATCACAATTTAAATTCAACTAAAGCAGTCGTTTCAAAGACAACAAAAACAACTCATTTCGACGCAAAATTGAACGCGAGGATCAAGTGCAAAGCGTTTAGACGTCTAGGCCTGGCATTTGACGAACAAGCCTCATCTGTTGTAAAGTATTATATAACGCATCCCACTCTTTAAACAAACTGTGATATAGTATGCCTTGGGCCATTGATATTGTAGTGCAAAATACCTTATTTTACTTTATCTTTGATTTAGTTCATTTTCATCATTTTAGTTCTTTTAATTTTACTGAATCTTTAATTTAGTTCATCTTCATCATTTTGTTCTAATTTGTTCAAATCCTGTTTGAAGATCAAATCTTCCTCATTCATGCTTGTTAAATTTGTTTATCTAAATTTGTGAAATAGTTGTCTGTTCATACTGTCTAGTCATTCTGTTTGCCGCATTTTTCCAATTTTAGTTATGATCAAATTGCTGATCACAATTTGGTAGTTTTATTTAACTCATTCTTCTCGAATCTGAATTCAAGTTTAGTTGTCTCTTTTCAATCCGAATTTCGTTCCGCTAATCACTCAAAATCAAAATACCAGAATAAGCCTACTTTCACTAAGCGAAATACTAGTGTAATTTCATCGCTGAATTGGCGACGCTAATTTCACTCTAAAGTGAAACTTAGACAGAGGGATATTCAAAGTACAAAATTAATAGTAAATTCGCTCTACGAAATCACTAATACTTTTGTATCCAAAAAGCATCATAATTTCGCTCCGCAAATCACTTGGACTACAGTAAACGATGTCTGTACGACATGGCGCAGTCAGCTCGCGAATCCGAAAAACCCCGCTTAGAGCTATTTCAATAGAGCCATTTTGGGAACGGCCTACATCAGATCCTCCAATACGTTGGGAGAAGTGGCGCATTCAAGTAAAACTGGCAATACTTGCAAGAAAGAACATAACGCTGGACAAGCTCTTACATCCACATCCAACACATGTAAGACTACCGGTCGAGCCGAAATATGAATCGGCCATCGAAGATGCAACAGAGGATACGGAACGAGATCGAAAAAACTGAAATAATCAATTGAAGCTTCAATGGGAGTTGAAATGCTAAAAATAACGGAGGCGGGCGTTTTGTGTGGCGAACGACCATGGTCTCTATGCGACCAAAAGTGTGTTTCGCTCCTGTATCTCAGTATCGGAACGGAAGGAAGACGTCTTCTAACACAAATATTTCCCCATGATAACATCTACGATCTCACTACCCTCAAACTTTGGGAGATAATGGAAATTGCTTTCAACCGACCCAGAAACATCACCTTTGACCGCTATGTGCTTTTCTCAAGGATGCAGAAAAAGGGTGAAATTGTAGAACAATTTAACAGATTTTGAAAGATTTAGCGGAAAATTGTAATTTCAAAAACCGGGAGGATGCAATAATCAGGAACATCTTGACCAAGAATATTTTGGATGACGATATTCAACGAGAACTCCTCCGTGACAAGGTAGACCCAGTTCTGTTTGGTTGATTTCCACGTGTATTCGCTTCGCAAAATCTATTGAAAGATTGTATAGCATTGATTGCACTGCCAGTTGCGCTGTTATTGTTGCGGCTGTTTGATGAAATCCGTTGTTGATTTTGATGACCTATCTCCATATTGACTGTTATACAGAGAGCTCATATTGACTGCTATACTGAGAGCTCTCAGTATAGCAGTCAATGTGGAGATGGGTCATCAAAATCAACAACGGATTTCATCAAACAACCGCAACAATAACAGCGCAACTGGCAGTGCAATCAATGCTATACAATCTTTCAAAAGATTTTGCGGCGCGAATACACTTGGAAATCAATCAAACAGAACTACACTCAATCGTGCAATGATTGGCGAGTGTAGAGTTTGTGGTCAAAATTGGACTCCAACTCATCGTCAGGTTTGCCCTGCTCTGGTTAAGAAATGCAATCATTATGTTCTACTCAATCATTTCGCAAATGTATGTCGGAAAAAATAAGTATTACACGAAACTCTCGTCAAACTAATCGCGTCAATAATGTAGAAAATTCTGAAACTGCAGAACAAAAATACACAATCGGAGAATCAAAATGTTAATTATATAAATTATAATGAACATTTCAATTCTGATTAAGATTCCTGAGACGATAATTATTTTGCGATGGTGGAAAGCTTTAATACACCATCAATTGCATTGCAAAACATGACGATAACAATTGGAAATACGGATTGCCATTTGCTCCTCGATTCTGGTAGTGGCTGCACTATCATAAATATGTCGCTTGCCAAGGAAATAATGTTCAATTGCATGCAAGCACAATGGTCAGAGAAAAAACCACTCGAACTCAAATCTTTTCCTAAAGATATAGTTGAAATACTGGGAACATTAAAAACGCCAGTACGTTGTAATAATTGGAAAATTCAAAAAGCAAAAATCACGGTAGTTGCGGATGGATTTAGACCCATTCTTGGACATGATCTCTTTGATCTATTGGGAATAACTATTTCACAAAAACCTTGCCCAAACATTGAGATAAACAAAGTTGAAAATCCTTGTGCAATAAAAAATCTTTCGCAAAAGAATTTCCAGATCTAATTTCAAGAATTGGAAAATCGAATTATCACACTGTCAACTCAAAATTTCATACTAATTATCGTGTTACACACCAAAAAGAGAGAAAAGTGCCGATTCATCTTCAACCAAAAGAAAAGATTGAACTCGAAAAATTGTTAAATGAAGGACATATAGAAAAACTAACAAATTGTTCTGACCCGTTTTTCACATTTCCAATAGTTATAGCAGTCAATAAAGACTAATCAATCAAAATTGCCTTAGACTCCAAAATCCTTAACAAAGCTATTCACAAAAATAAGTACCAGATGCCGAATATCGACTCTCTAATTCAAACAATTTCACAAACACTCTCACCTGCACCGCAAGAAACGGTTTATTTTACGACACTTGATTTGCAGTACGCGTATAGCCAATTAAATTTACATAGCGATACGGCCCGCCATTGTAACTTTATTCTTGTAAACGGAGATATGACAGGCACTTATCGCTTCAAAACGGGATTTTACGGACTAACGGATATGCCTGCTGAGTTTCAAAAAGCAATTGACAGTACACTCACCGGCCTAACCATTACATTCTGTTTTCTAGACGATATACTGATAGTAAATAGAGGCAGAATTGAACATCATCTCGATCTCGTGCGCAAATGTCTCATAAACTTAGACCAAGAAAATCTTCGAATCAATCTTGCAAAATGCCATTTTCAAAAGACAAAATTGAATGGCTCGGGCACAGCATCACTCAAACAGGCATAGCACCATTATCCAATAAAACTGCTGCAATTGAAAAACTATCATCACCCTCAAATCTCAAAAGGTTATGATCCTTTATGGGATCAGTACATCATCTTGAAAAATTTATGCCTAATTTATCCCAATTGAGTTATCCACTTAGACCTCTTCTAAGGAAAACCACAAAATTTGTCTGGACAGATTACCATGAAGAACAATTTAAGTTAATAAAAACGAAGATTGCCGAAACTACCGAAAATAAGCATTTTCATCCCGATCTCGAAACACGCATAAAATGCGATGCTTCTCGTAAAGGTTTGGGTTGTGCACTAGAGCAACCAACTCCAAACGGTTGGCACACTGTAGCTTTTAAGTCAAGATTTTTAAATTCAAAAGAAGATCGTTATAGCCTCAATGAGTTAGAACTATTGGGTGTTGTATGGTTTATCGAGCATTTGAAATATTACCTTTTTGGTAAGCCATTCACAGTGGTAACGGATCACAGAGCTTTGCTGTCAAAATTGAGAGAAAATAGAGCTAACAAATCTCAGAATAGCCGTCTAACACGTTGGGTCGACAGACTATTACCTTTTTACTTTACAAAAAAAACCCGTTCCCGGATCAAAAATAAGAAACCCTCTTGCAACTGAAACATTCCTCACCATCCAAATGAGACATGAGGGTTTGCCGATGAAGCAGGCCCATCCACAGCGCTCTCAGTATCAGCAACACCATCTATCCCAAACACGGACACTGGAACAGTTATTTCGCCGTCCACAGATGACTTGTATACGGACGCCTTCAACTTTGCTTTGTCAAAGATATTTTCGAGTACTCTGATGGCGAGCCTCACATCAAAGGACGCAATCCTCAAGGAGATCAGGGACTGTGTACTTACAGAAATTGAAGACAGTTGCCCACAAATAGGCCCTTACATCCAAAATTTTTGGAAGGTTCTCCATGTAAAAAATGGATGTGTATGTATAGACGATCGCGTCGCCATCTCCAACTCAATTAAAGAGCGCTTATGAGGAAGCGATGCATGCGACACACCCAGGGAGTTGGGGGATGACTGACATGGCAACACTTGCATGAAGGCCGTACATGCATTGTGACATCGTCACAAAAACAGCAAAATGTAATCGTTGCATCAAAATTGCTAAAAAATTAAAGTCTATTATTCCTGCTAATAAATGAGCAGCATTAAAATTGTGCAATGTACCAAATGAAGAAATTCAAATTGATTTTGGTGGACCAATCAATAATGAAAAGAATCAAGAAGTCTATTTTCTTGCATGTATTGATCGATGTTCTAAATTTCTAACAGCGGAGGTATTTGTTAGAGCAAATGCAGATGATATTTTGAAATTCCTTCAAGAATATGTTTTGCTACAACGAATACCTCGTTCGATTAGATTACATCAAGCGCGGTTCCAAACTGGTAATCGAATTAAAGCATTTTGTAATCAAAATAATCTACAATTAATTGAAGCCCCAATACACGACCACAGACCAGTCGGACTAGTTGAAAGTCTAATTCAAACAATCAAGAATCGCTTAGCTTGTATTAAACGGCGGCGCGAAATCAATTTAATTTTAAAGCATCAATTAACTCTATTATTTATCAACTACCTATCTGTTGCCAAAAGACTATTAATATCTCGCCGTTTCAAGCAATTTTTGGTAGATAAGCGAATACTCCACTTAGCAATATTTCAACTGAACCTGATCCAAGTAGTCTCACATATAAAATAATTTTAACAATTTATTTAGACATGGAGACAGTTCGTTGGGAGACAGTTCGTTCTCAGAGTTGATCTCAGAAAACCATCGGGACAAGGAAGAAAACAGTGATATCGAACTAGAAGCAAACAGACACCGACTAAGCAAAGTTGCGGTTCAACGGAGTAATGCAGATCCTAATAAGGAATCAGGAGTAATCCTGCCTTGTAATTTCAAAAATCGAGAGGAGGCGATAATCAGGAACATCTTGATCACGAATATTTTCGGATGACGATATTCAACGGGAACTCCTCCGTGACACAGTAGACCCAGTTCTGTTTGATTGATTTCCACGTGTATTCGCTCCGCAAAATCTATTGAAAGATTGCATAGCATTGATTGCACTGCCAGTTGCGCTGTTATTGTTGCGGTTGTTTGATGAAATCCGTTGTTGATTTTGATGACCCATCTGCATATTGACTGCTATACTGAGAGCTCATATTGACTGCTATACTGAGAACTCTCAGTATAGCAGTCAACATGGAGATGGGTCATCAGAATCAACAACGGATTTCAAAAAACAACCGAAACAATAACAGCGCAACTGGCAGTGCAATCGAAGCTATACAATCTTTCAATAGATTTTGCGGCGCGAATACAGGTGGAAATCAATCAAACAGAACTACACTCAATCGAGCAACGATTGGCGAGTGTAGAGTTTGTGGTCAAAATTGAACTCATCGTCAGGTTAGTCCTGCTCTGGGTAAGAAATGCAATCATTGTGGTCTACTCAATCATAAGGTTTGTCGCAAAAGGTATGTGGGAAAAAAATAAATATTAAACAAAACTTTCGTCAAACTAATCGCGTCAATAATGTAGAAAACTCTGAAACTGCAGAACAAAATACACAATCGGAGAATCAAAATGTTAATTATATAAACTATAATGAACAGTTTAATTCTGATTAAGATTCCTCAGACGATAATTATGTTGCGATGGTGGAAAGCTTTAATACACCACCAATTGCACTGCAAAACATGACGATAACAATTGCAAATACGGATTGCCAATTGCTCCTCGATTCTGGTAGTGGCTGCACCATCATAGATAAGTAGCTTGCCAAGGAAATAATTTTCAATTGCATGCAAGCACAATAGTCAGAGAAAAAACCACTCAAACTCAAATCTTTTTCTAACCATATAGTTGAAATACTCGGAACATTAAAAACGCCAGTACGTTGTAATATTTGGAAAATTCAAAAAGCAAAAATCACGGTAGTTGCGGACGGTTTTAGACCCATTCTTGGACATGATCTCTTTGATGAATTGCGAATAACTATTTCACAAAAACCTTGCCCGAACATTGAGATAAACAAAGCTGAAAATCCTTGTGCAATAAAAAAATCTTTCGCAAAAGAATTTTCAGATTTAATTTCAAGAATTGGAAAATCGAAATATCACACTATCAACTCAAAATTTCATAGAATTGGTCGTGTTACACATCAAAAAAAGAAAAAAATGCCGATTCATCTTCAACCAAAAGTAAAGATTGAACTCGAAAAATTTTTAAATTAAGGAGATATAGAAAAACTAACAAATTGTTGTGACCAGTTTTTCATATTTCCAATAGTTATAAGAGTCAAAAGATACCAATCAATCAAAATCGCCTTAGACTCCAAAATCCTAATCAAAGCTATTCACAAAAACAAGTACCAGAAGCCGAATATCGATTCTCTAATTCAAACATTTTCACAAACACTCTCAACTGCACCGCAAAAAAACGGCTTATTTTAAGACACTTGATTTGCAGCACGCGTATTGCCAATTAAATTTACAAAGCGATACGGCCCGCCATTGTAACTTTATTCTTGTAAACGGAGATATGACAGGCACTTATCGCGTCAAAACCAGATTTTACGGACTAACGGATATACCTGCTGAATTTTAAAAAGCAATTGACAGTACACTCACCGGCCTAACCCATACATTTTGTTTTCTAGACGATAAACTGATAGTAAATAGAGGCAGAATTGAACATCATCTCGATCTCGTACGCAAATGTCTAATAAACTTAGACCAAGAAAATCTTCGAATCAATCTTGCAAAATGCCATTTTCAAAAGACAGAATTGAATGGCTCGGGCACGGCATCCATCAAACAGGCATAACACCATTATCCAATAAAGCTGCTGCAATTGAAAAACTATCATCACCCTCAAATCTCAAAAAGTTACGATCCTTTATGGGATCAGTACATCATCTTGAAAAATTTATGCCTAATTTATCCCAATTGAGTTATCCACCTAGACCTCTTCTAAGGAAAACCACAAAATTTGTCTGGACAGATTACCATGAAGAACAATTTAAATTAATAAAAACGAAGATTGCCGAAACTACCGAAAATAATCATTTTCATCCCGATCTCGAAACACGCATAAAATGCGATGCTTCTCGTAAAGGTTTGGGTTGTGCACTAGAGCAACCAACTCCAAACGGTTGGCACACTGTAGCTTTTAAGTCAGGATTTTTAAATTCAAAAGAATCTAATAATATTCGTCTAACACGTTGGGTCGTCTAACACGAAAGCATCAATTAACTCTATTATTTATCAACTACCTATCTGCCGCCAAACGGTAGTATCTGTCGCCACAACTATTAATATCTCGCCGTTTGAAGCAATTTTTGGTAGAAAAGCGAATACTCCACTTTGCAATATTTCAACTGAAACTGATCCAAGTAGTCTCACATATAAAACAATTTTAACAAAATATTTAGACATAGAGACAGTTCGTTGGGAGACAGTTCGTTCTCAGAGTTGATCTCAGAAGACCATTAGGACAAAGAAGAAAGAAGTGATATCGAACTAGAAGCAAACAGAGATCAACTAAGCGAAGTTGCGGTTCAACGAAGTAATGCAGATCCTAATAAGAAATCACGAGTATTCCTGCATCCAGATGTTGGACTGGCTGCACTCAGAACTGAGGCCTCGCTGACAGTAAAATTAGCGAAGAATAAATCTAAAAGTAAAAAATCCAAGAATAGTCTGGAAGGCTTTTACGAGGTTTTGGCGCCTGGATCATTGGTAGTCAAAACAGATGCCTACACGTCCATAATAAAAGAACCGAGGAAAAGTGAGGTCACATTTAGAAACTCTGATTTGGCTAATTTTGGAACCAAGGCAGAGAGACAAACAGATTTACAAATTTATGCAAACAGAAGACCAAAAATACCATCAGGAAAGATCACAGAGGATCTTATAAACCAGCACGCAAGAGAGGTAAGACGGAAGTTAGAGGGCAAAAAAAGATGAAACACGAGAAAATCACCGATGATATGAGCGCAGTCTCTTCAATCCATTCAAATGTGACAAGAGCGTTGCGAGTACGAATGCCAGTAAAGCCGAAGAAAAGCCTGGTACCTGCACAGCCACAGCCAGCAACAGAGCAAGTAGTTGATTTCGCACCGCCATTGCATTACCACATACGCCTATAGTAATTGCGGAGCCGCCAACCCTACCCAAGCGTAAGGCAGCAACCAAAGCTACTGAAGCACTAAAACCAACTCAGAAAAGAAAGCGCTCCTCTCCTTCGATAACCAAATCTGATGAATCATTGGCTTCCACACAAACATGTCCACCAACCGCTTCGTCAACTTCGGCACCTTCACGTCAAAAACGAAGACAATTGATTAAACAACAATAAATACAGAACAAATCGGTTGTATTTACGATTCAAAAGCAGCCATCAATAATAATCCGATTTTACAGTAGGCCCCTGTTCGCCGGTCCAATCATTCCCAACTCAATACTACGTCTCTCCAAATTATGAAGGACCCGAAATATCAGTGACAGTTGGCGAGGCGGAACGCATCTACGAAAGCGACTCTAATTAAACTCAATACAAACATTATAGTATTATTTATACTAACCAGTACATATTTTAATAATTTTCTGATAAACTACATCGTTGTTTATTTTTGTTGAGGGGGAAATGTGATGTAGTAGACCTTGGGCCATTGATATTGTAGTGCAAAATCCCTTTATCTTAATTAACCTTTGATTAGTTCATTTTCATCAATTTAGTTCTTTTAATTTTACTGAATCTTTAATTTAGTTCATTTTCATCATTTTGTTGAAATTTGTTCAAATCCTGTTTGAAGATCAAACTTTCCTCATTCATGCTTGTTAAATTTGTTTATCTAAATTTGTGAAATAATTGTCTGTTCATACTGTCTAGTCATTCTGTTTGCCGCAACTTTACAATTTTAGTTATGATCAAATTGCTGATCACAATTTGGTAGTTTTATTTAACTCATTCTTCTCGAAAATGAATTCATGTTTAGTTGTCTCTTTTCAATCCGAATTTCGTTCCGCTAATAACTCAATTTCTCAATACCAGAATAAGCCTACTTTCGCTAAGCTAAATACTAGTGTATTCTTTATCGCTGAATTGGCGACGCTAATTTCACTCTAAAGTGAAACTTTGGAGTGAATATAGACAGACGGATATTCAAAGTACAAAATTAATAGTAAATTCTCTCCACAAAATCACAAACAGTTTTGTAACAAAAAGCATCTTAATTTCGCTCCGCAAATCAATTCAACTACAGTAAACGATTTCTGCACGACACAAGTGCAACGAAAATTTAACGACTTGGAACTCTCACACACATCGACTCTTACGATTTATCTCAAATCTAAATAAAGCAAATGAAACGTATCGAAAGCCTAATTAGACTGATTGACAGCTTAGTTCCTTTTCGTTCTAAATTCAAACACATGCCCGACTCAAGGGTGGCATTAAGTGTGTACCTATCAAGAAGCTCCCTGACAACCGCCAATCAAATTTCAAATATGACGAAAAAATTGTGGTAGCAAAAATCAATACTTTTTTAAAAAATTTGTATTGTGCAAACATCTGGCCTATTTAACAGCGCAAAAAATAATTAGCAAACTTGAACGCGACGGTCCCGTTGCGTTTCTTTAAAAATGAAATGGAAATCACACATTTTTACGCCGTCACCAATAGCAATCTAGCAAATTCGTTTTACTTTCTGCGCATTTTACTCGTCAAATTTAGTCGTTTTCTCTTGCTTTCCTCTATCGAACAAATGATTTTCAATGCATAACTAGAAAACGTTTTTAACTCATTTTCTTTTAAAATTTGTTATATTAATTACCTAACTGTCTTTTTCTCGACAAAATTATTTCAATAATTCACCATTACTTTGAGATAATTGCCCAATCATTTACTCAAAAATTACTTGTAAAAAACACCCCACGAATTGATATCTTGTCCAATACTCGCGGCTCTGCTCCGAAAAAGTTTAACAATGCAACTTTCAACCACAAAAACTGTCCCATTATTATTCATTCAGATAAATAAAATTCCGCTAATTATTTGGCAGACACAGACTTCTTGGGAAAATCATATTCAGTAATTAACAAAAAACTGAGTCGCGAGTTTAACATCGAAGGACGCAGTCTATTAAACCAAGCAACTGCGTGATTGCAAAGGATGAAGAACGTTGTAAAACATTATCTACTTAAATCCACTCTTATTGGAAAATACCTACATCTGAGATGCGGATGCCTTTTTGTCAATAACTAGGTAATTATTATACATATTCTGAAAAACGCAGTTGTCGAATATTTTTATTCCCCAAAGTACCTGGCTTGGGGAATGACCGACGTTCCGGCAAAAACCTAGTGTCCATACATTGAACGCAATCTATTCCAGCAGAAGCGAAAGGTGCTTTAATTCACTGCCCAACTGTCTCTAATGAAAAGATACAACTAGCCTTTGCGGGTCCTGTCTTTGAAAACTCAAGAAATACCCTCGAACAGCATTGTAGTAAAAATTCCAAAAACGAATCATCACAAAATCCGCGGACACAGAAAAGCACGTCCCGGGTCGAGGTGTCACCGCTAAAAATCGCTAAAAGATGTAAGATTTGCGGTGAATTTGAGTAAAAGTGTAAGATTTGCGTTCAATGCGATGAATGCGGTGAAAAAAAAACTTTTAAGCGGTGACAAATTTTTTTTCAGCGCTTAAGCGGTGAAAGAAAATTTTTCACCGCTACAAGCAGGATGCGGTGAAAAAAAAATTTCACCGCTACCACCAGAATGCGGTGAAAAAAAATTTTTCACCGCTAAAATCGCAAATCTTACAAAAATTTACCGCGCTAATTTCAACGCTTATCTTATATTCACAGGAAATATCCTTGAAGTTAGTGACAGATGGCGCACTGGATTACGAAGTTGGTCACACGCATGAGGTAGAGGTTCGAACCCCTGTACGGGAGTTTCTTTTTTGTAAGAATTCCGGTGAATGCGGTGAAAAAAAATTTTCCACCGCGAAATTCAACGCTATTCTTACAAAAATTCACCGCTTTCAGCGCATTCAACGCTAAAAGATGCGGGCGCTTTGCGGTGAAAAAAGTTTTTTCACCGCTATTCACCGCTAATCTTACATTATTTTTTGTCAAAACCTCGACCCGGGGTGCTGATCAGGCGCGTTGTTTGACCAGCAACAAAGTGAAATTGTTTTGCAACTGATAGTTTATAAACATTATTGAAGCCCCAGTAAACAACCATCAAGCAAAACGTTTGATGGAAAGAACATACAAACACTCAAAGGTCGTTTATTTTGCTTCCAAAAACTTAAAGGCTAAAAAACGGAAACAGCATCAGTACAGCTTTGGAGAAATCCCAAAAAACCATCAAATCCCAAAAAGAATTTCATAACAACCGTATATCAAAATATCAGGGTTTATAGCCTGTTTAGTTAGACCTCCTAAAAATCAGTTAAATAATAAAGCTTTCGCACACGACTATTGGTTGCTGGATTGGAATGATGTGATTCGTAATTGTTTATATAGGTTCTCCTTTTAACAATTATAAAGCGATCAAGCCTGGAGCATTTTGGTTTCATAAAAAAAAAGAAAACCTTCACGCAAACAAAATTTTCCCTATTAAGATGCAGGAGACAGGAACAAATAAAACCCGAGCCTAGGGAGAAGATATAGGTCCATACTCAGCAACAGTAGGTCCAAACCACGATCCCTGATTAACCACGGTAATGGTAAGAAACAATGACTTTGCTAAAATTTGCGCCCGTGATTAACGTTCCACTGATCTGTGTTTG
>NC_134478.1:56659896-56674896 GCF_964194025.1 Convolutriloba macropyga
TTATAAGTAATTCAGCTGTTTTTATTCACATTTTTGGTATTTTTGACCTAATTTTTGTCAATTTTGCTAAACATTGTTCAAATTGCTAACTGTAGTGTTATTGGTTTTATCTGTAAAGATAGAAAAGGGTTGCTGAATTGTTCGATTTGAGTTTTTTGGCTAGAATTTATGCTAATTTTTCCAAATTTCGACTTTCTTCGGGAGCAAATTTGGGACCAAACTTGTTTTTTTAGCCCACATCCTTTAAATTTGTTGGATAAAAACACCTTAAAACTGCGGCCATAATTTTTTTGAGCTGACAAAAGAGCTAGCTCTATACCCTCTGGCTTCGAGAGTCTTCTGGAATTATACGTTTGCCAGTTTTTAGCAAATTTAAAATTGGTAATTTAACAAAATGCATTTTTATTTTTGACAAACTGCAAAATCGTGTCAAAAAACTAATCTATTTCGCAACCATTTGAACAAATGAGTGTTTTGTTGGACGTTCAGCAACATCTGGGTTGACCTTGATCACGCCATGGATCCTTACGATAAAAAATTTTTTCTATTCTAATGGGGCGCGACTTTTTTCAAAATATTTCCGCTTTGTAAATGTTTTTTATGTAAACATTTTTTACTTACAAGATTTCAAACAAGGGCTTAATTAATGACAGATACGATTTGCAAAAAAGGAGTCCTTACGGGATTGTTTTACGATTTCAGAGTTAATCTCATGGTTTTTATGGCTCTGACTAATTGTTTTCTTAAAAAAATTATGTAAATCTTGAAATTTATTTTTATTTGTTATCTTTTTTGTAGCCCAATGACTTATCATCCCTAATCAAAGATCCAGCTGCTTTTTCATGAGGTATAAATGAATCTAGACAATTCTTTCAGTTGTTTTCTAAGGTCTGTTATGACTTTAAATATATTTGTTTGAAGAAAGTATCGGTGATTATTTGACAATATTTTTTCTTAGTTCTCTCAACTTCGGTGGCAGTCTCAGTAAGAACTACTGACGGAAGATATTTTAATGTGAGTTGTAAATTACTTTTGGTTTCAGTTTTATATTCAACTCATGGTTTCTCTGCTTTGACACTACGCGTTTTCGATTTTCTTTTTTTAAGCATATTTGCATAATATTTTAGTTCATTTTGTTTCCTTGTCAATTTATTGCATTATTGACCAGCTTAAATGAAAGAAACAAAATAGGGACAATTCAGAGCATTCGAGGAAATTGTATCTAGATGTATTAATTGTTTTTGTTATATTGTTTATGATGCTATTTGGGCTGAGACACAGGTATCTCGCAAATTTTTTAGATTTTGTTTGTTTTTGCCTATGTTTGTTTTTCTTTTTGTTGTTGTACCTCATATACCTGTTAACGAGTCTCCATTGCTTCCCCAGGACCACGACGTATAAATCAAACTAGTTAAAAAAGAAATTGAAAATTTTTTCAACTGAATCCTTTTGGCTTTTTTTCGTAACCAGGTAACTCAATCTCACCAGTTAGACGTCTCAATTACTTTTATTGATTGAAATACTCTTTTCGCTTAGTTATACGTTTTTACCGATTGCTTTGACCATTAATTGTAAAATACAAGTTTTCGAGATTTCTATACTGTTCAATTTTGTCTTCTTGTTGTTGTCATATCTACGTACTCCATTTATAAGGAAGAGTCTTTGATATCAAATTGAGGCGTAAGTGAAGATTTACAGTTCTTGCAGGTAACTTCTTTTAGTTATAGTGCCTTGAACAGTTTGATTTTGTAAAACTGTTTGAAGTTCTGGCTTCTTTATTTATTTGTTATTTTATGGTTTTGTTACTTAGTCTCATTTTTTTTACAGTTCCAGTTGGCTTCCTGAGGTATTGCAACTTAATCCATCGCTGTTTGTTGAAATCTTAAGTCCGATATAACTTTTAAAATTGTTTATTTTGAAAAACATATTTGGGTTTTTGAGCTTCGTCATTTTTTAAATAATTTTTTGGTCGATTTGTAGATCAGTCTCTGTAAACACAGGCTACAACCCGTTTCCGGTGAACTATAAACTAATCTCTATAACGATTTCAGCTTCAAACATTTGTTTCTCGGCATTGTTACTACTGTTACTATGAGATTTGGTAAAATATTTGAGACATTTTTATACTTGTACATTTTACAGGATTTTTGTTTCTTTTTTCAATTTATAACAATAATCGCATCTATTCCGTATCGCCCCCCCCCCAGCTTAGTGAGCATAATTTTTTTGTGACCCAGGCGCTCGTGCTATTTTCTGACATAGTAACGTGCTATATAACAACACATAATTTGTAACTGTGGGTCATAAAAAAACACTTGGGGCCGAAACAGAATAGGGATTTATTCTCTTCAAACCCCCCAAGCTTAGTGGGCTTAAAATTTTTACGCCCCCCGAGGCGCACGTGCAATTTTCATACAGAGTAATGTGCAATATAACAACATATAATTTGTAACTGGGGGGTGTAAAACACGCTGCTCTGCTCATTCGAGAAACACACGAAAGTTGGACAGATCCCTAACAAAGATGCATCTGTACAATGAATAGGAAGCGCAAATTTAGGGATCACGAATGCGTTTTCGATATAGCGAATAGTATGACTTCTAACAATTTAGAAAAACCGGATCTATTCTGTTTTGCCCCCCCCTCCCGTGTCATCCCCCCAGGCTATAGATCAAACAAGCTATAGATCAAAATATAAGGTCAAGAGTATTGTCAATTCCATTGATGAGTCACAAAACTAAGTTATTGTTCCGGACCACTTTAGTCGGGGAGGAACTATATATTCAAATGGGTTTTTTTGTTCCGACAATTTCGGCCGATCGATATAATCATCGTAGAGAGTTGTGAGTGGTATCATTAAAAAGCGCGTCCAATGTAGAATATAGAAGTAAAAAGAGTTTTTCATTTTTTTGCTATTTACAGGGAGTTATCGATATTTGGAAATTTTTGAATGTTATAAGTAATTCAGCTGTTTTTATTCACATTTTTGGTATTTTTGACCTAATTTTTGTCAATTTTGCTAAACTTTGTTCAAATTGCTAACTGTAGTGTTATTGGTTTTATCTGTAAAGATAGACAAGGGTTGCTGAATTGTTCGATTTGAGTTTTTTGGCTAGAATTTTTGCTAATTTTCCCAAATTTCGACTTTCTTCGGGAGCAAATTTGGGACCAAACTTCTTTTTTTTAACCCACATCCTTTAAATTTGTTGGATAAAAACACCTTAAAACTGCGGCCATAATTTTTTTTGAGCTGACAAAAGAGCTAGTTCTATACCCTCTGGCTTTGAGAGTCTTCTGGAATTATACGTTTGCCAGTTTTTAGCAAATTTAAAATTGGTAATTTAACAAAATGCATTTTTATTTTTGACAAACTGCAAAATCGTGTCAAAAAACTAATCTATTTCGCAACCATTTGAACAAATGAGTGTTTTGTTGGACGTGCAGCAACATCTGGGTTGACCCTGATCTCGCCATGGATCCTTACGATAAAAAATTTTTTCTATTCTAATGGGGCGCGACTTTTTTCAAAATATTTCCGCTTTGTAAATGTTTTTTATGTAAACATTTTTTACTTACAAGATTTCAAACAAGGGTTTAATTAATGACAGATACTATTTGCAAAAAACAAGTCCTTACGGGATTGTTTTACGATTTCAGAGTTAATCTCATGGTTTTTATGGCTCTGACTAATTGTTTTCGTTAAAAAAATTATGTAAATCTTGAATTTTATTTTTATTTGTTATCCTTTTTGTAGCCCAATGACTTATCGTCCCTAATCAAAGATCCAGCTGGCTTTTTCATGAGGCATAAAGGAACCTAGACAATTCTTTCATTTGATTTCTAAGGTCTGTTATGATTTTAAATATATTTGTTTGAAGAAAGTATCGGTGATTATTTGAAATTGGACAATAATTTTTCTTATTTCTCTCAACTTCGGGGGCAGCCTCAGTAAGAACTACTGACGGAGGATTTTTTAATGTGAGTTGTAAATTTTTTTTGGTTTCAGTTTTATATTCAACTCATGTTTTCTCTGTTTTGATACTACGCGTTTTCAGTTTTGTTTTTTAAGCATAATTGCATAATATTTTAGTTCATTTTGTTTCCTTGTCAATTTATTGCATTATTGACCAGCTTAAATAAAAGAAACAAAATAGGGACAATTCAGAGCATTCGAGGAAATTGTATCTAGATGTGTTAATTGTTTTTGATAAATTGTTTATGATGCTATTTGGGCTGAGACACAGGTATCTCGCAAAATTTTTAGATTTTCTTTGTTTTTGCCTATGTTTGTTTTCCTTTTTGTTGTTGTACCTCATATACCTGTTAACGATAAGTCTCCATTGCTTCCCCAGGACCACGACGTATAAATCAAACTAGTTAAAAAAGAAACTGAAAATTTTTTCAACTGCATTCTTTTGGCTTTTTTTCGTAACCAGGTAACTCAATCTCACCAGTTAGACGTCTCAATTACTTTTATTGATTGAAATACTTTTTTCGCTTAGTTATACGTTTTTACTGATTGCTTTGACCATTAATTGTAAAATAAAAGTTTTCGAGATTTCTATACTGTTCAATTTTGTCTTCTTCTTGTTGTCATATCTACGTACTCCATTTATAAGGAAGAGTCTTTGATATTAAACTCCATTTATAAGGAAGAGTCTTTGATAATAAAATGAGGCGTTTCTCGGCTTTGTTACTACTGTTACTATGAGATTTGGTAAAATATTTGAGACATTTTTATACTTGTACATTTTACAGGATTTTTGTTTCTTTTTTCAATTTATAACAATAATCGCATCTATTCCGTATCGCCCCCCAGCTTTGTGAGCATAATTTTTTTAATGACCCCCAGGCGCGCGTGCTATTTTCTGACATAGTAACGTGCTATATAACAACACATAATTTGTAACTGGGGTCATAAAAAAACACTTGGGCCGAAACAGAATAGGGATTTATTCTGTTCAAACCCCCCCAGCTTAGTGGGCTTAAAATTTTTACGCCCCCCGAGGCGCACGTGCAATTTTCATACAGAGTAATGTGCAATATAACAACATATAATTTGTAACTGGGGGTGTAAAACACACTGCTCTGCTCATTCGAGAAACACACGAAAGTTGGAGAGATCCCTAACAAAGATGCATCTGTACAATGAATACGAAGCGCAAATTTAGGGATCACGAATGCGTTTTCGACATAGCGAATAGTATGACTTCTAACAATTTGGAAAAACCGGATCTATTCTGTTTTGCCCCCCCCCCCCTCCCGTGTCATCCCCCCCCGTGTCTTCCCCCCCCCCCCCCCGCATTTACAAATTTGTGGTTTTTATATAGCACGCTTTTATGTCAAAAAATGGCACGTTCGCCACTAAGTTTGGGCAGGGGACAAACAGAATAGATCCAAAACGCGTTTCCTACGGTGAATCGAAGAACGAATATGACTGAAAAAAAAATTTTTTTCTGATGAGCGGGGATATCCGCAAAATTAAAAATTAATTAAGTTTTTTTTCTGTTTAT
This sequence comes from Convolutriloba macropyga, assembly GCF_964194025.1. NCBI lineage: Eukaryota > Metazoa > Xenacoelomorpha > Acoela > Convolutidae > Convolutriloba > Convolutriloba macropyga. Next base: position 56,665,410 of record NC_134478.1, read on the forward strand.
ATAGAAGTAATAAAATGTTCGCAAGTAGGTCATAGAATTATAACTGTATTGATCCAGACACTAAAGAGACAGCCCATTTGCAAGGTCATCAAGAAAGAGGTTTACTTATGAAAACACCTTGGTCCACCTATATTGGGTATGAACAGTATTTATTGGGTCTGATAAAACCGTGGTCCTCCTGTATTGGGTATGAAAAACGGATATTTTCTGTGTGCACCCCTCAGTAATTTAGGCACCCCTCCCCCCACTTATGGAGACATAAGTGAAAAATTTAGGGATTTCAGTTGATATCTAATGATATTAACAACGTTGAAATTAATTGTTTTCAAAAATAGAAACGTTTTTTTTAACTTAGCACCTCTTTGCTATTTTTTGTCTTAACCAGTCGCATTGAGGACAAGTCCCATATGTTTTCTAATGTAGTATAGATTAAATTTTTCCTTAAGGTTTTATCTGATGCTTTTTTGAATTCGTTATGATTTTTTTTATTATAGACATCGAGTTTTGGTCGTAAATAATGTTTGTTGTTTGATATTCCTTTCTAGTTCTATTATCAACAACGTTCATTGGTCCTTTAGGATGGCATTATTGTAATCCATTGGTTGTTTATGGAACGATATGTATCATTTTGAAAGTTTTCTATCTCTTCATCATTTGGTAGCCATTTAAGTCAAGAATATGGATGAGCGGGGTCGGATCCTTATGTACTCACGCACATTTCCGAGCCTCTTTGTTTTTATCTAAGGGCTTCTCAATTTGTTTTGTTCACGTGAAAGCTGGGTCAGGTTTGAGGAAATTAGAACGCCAAAATTCACACAGAGAAAATAAAAGTGTTTGAATCATTCTAACTCCAATCGTTCTAAGAACAAGTAGCTCAGCTTCACTTCTGAATTATCATTCTTTGATAGACTCTACTAAGTTCAACTTTAGAACACGTTCAATTCGAGCGTCTCAAAAGTTTTGAGAAATTAAGGAGGAATTTAAAATTGAACTGTAGTCAATTAATTAAGGGAATAAAATAGTTAGGAAACTCTTCCTAAACTTCAGTTCAACTTATAAAACTTTTGGGATCTAGAATGTTTCGGCCCCCAGCTTAGTGGGAATATATGTTTCATGACCCCCAGTCGCACGTGCATTTTATTTACATTGTAGCGTGCTATATAACAACACATAATTTGTAACGGGGCGGTCATAAAAAACACTTGGTCTAAACTAGGGATCTATTCTATTCAACCCCCCCCCAGCTCAGTTGGCTTAAATTTTTTACGCCCCCCGGCGCACGTGCTATTTTCTTACAGAGTAACGTGCAATATAACAACATATTATTTCTAACTATGGGGTGTAAAACACACTGCTCTGCTCAATCGAGAACCACGTGCAAGTTGGACAGAACCCTACCAAAAGATGCAACTGTACAATGAATACGAAATGCAAATTTGTGGATCACGAATGCGTGTTCGATATAGCGAAAAGTATGACTTCTTACCATTTAGAAAAACCGGATCTATTCTGTTTTTCTGATGAGCGGGAATATCCGCAAAATTAAAAATTAATTAAGTTTTTTTTATGTTTGTATAGAAGTAATAAAATGCTCGAAAGTAGGTCATAGAATTTTAACTGTATTGATCCAGACACAATAGACAGCCCGTTTGCAAGGTCATCAAGAAAGAGGTTTACTTATGAAAACACCTTGGTCCACCTGTATTGGGTATGAACAGTATTTATTGGGTCTGAAAAAACCGTGGTCATCCTATATTTGGTATGGAAAACGGATCTTTTCCGTGTGCGCCCCTCAGTAATTTATGCCCGCCCCCCGTTACAGAGCACGTGTCATTACATATAAAACCATTATGTAAAAAAGGCCACGTGCTTCTTGGGGGTGCAAATAATATGCTCCCACTTAGCTCGGGGACACACAAGGAAAATATACAAAAACTCCGTCATACTCAAATGACAATGGGTATTAAAAACAGCGGGTCGAGTTTAGTATATTACTCGAACATGTTTTCAAAGTAGCGAAGTTAAGAGCAGTACATTACTAGATCTCAATAGCAAAATTTGTTAAAAATTTCTCGCTCCGTTGTAATTTAATTTTTTTCAGGTGGTGGCACCGGTATCTGTCTGCCAACAAATGGAAGAGATTGCCGAACTCCCGGACATTGCCATGCAGGAGAAACGTGCCAAACGGCAAGATTCGTAGATATTTGTCAACCAAAACTGAATTTAATAGAGATGTTAGGTTGAGAGAAGCGACCAGAAATGGCAAACTTTACTTGTGATAAAATAGAACTAGAAAAACAGTGATATAAAAAACTTCAATTCATTCCTAATGGATTGACGTGTTTGATACCTGTTAATTGAAAACCGTTAAAATGCGAAATCATGATTCTCACTCAATTATTGTAAACATTGACCCTAAAGTGATTCATTGAAAATGGTGATAACGTATACTTTTCCGAATTCGATCTTTTCAAACAAACCAGTTTTCAGCAGAAAACAGATAAAAAACTGATTATAAAATAGAACATATCCGGGGCCGAAAAGCCAACGGTAATATTGTAGAACCATGCATAAATCTTTACGACTTCTCCATCTGAGTGTTATGCTCTAAAAAGAATTTTTTCCAAAAATAAATTTTAAGTTTGGTTTTAGAAAACTCTTTCGAGAAATTCTATTGCACATGTGACCTCAAAAAACTAACCAGGTTTGAGCAATTTTTAGATTGTTTTTGGAATTTTTTATTAAAATTTTGTCAATTTTTCATAAATATGTTAAAATTGTTAAAAATAGTGTTTTTGATTTCATTTTCAAAGACAAAAAAGCATTGTCGATTTTTTGGTTCAATTTTTCGGCTGAATTTTTCGCTAAATATTTCACAAATCCGCATTTTTTATCAAAAACTGCACAAAATGAGCTTCTTTAGTTTACTTTGATTAAATTTGCCTGAATTACACACAGATTGTATTAGTGTTTTTTTAAAACCAGGAACACAATTTTTCTATACTACAAAGGGGGCTAGTCCTATATCTACATCCAATGAGAGTGCTCTGAAATTGAAATTTTGACGTTTTTTGCTGATCTTAATTGATGATTACCAGAAACGTAGAATTGAATTTTGTTTTTTTTAAATAACAAATTATCTATATCAGTAACTTTCGAAATAATTAAATGTTCTCACTGGACAAACATCGATAGCAAAGCTAGCTTGAGCCCAATCTTGGACTTTTACAATCCACATATAATTCTGATTATAATCAGTCAATCTTCTTAAAAAATATATATCTTTTTCATTTTAATTGAAGAACAGAACAATTCAAATCAAACCTCACTGGTGATAGTCCCAATTGGCTCCACAAGCAGTTCCAATTTGATGTAACTATTTTTTACTAGAAGATTTATGGTTGTTCAGATTTTATGGTTGTTTAGGGGGCTTCAATTAATTAAGGGAATATAATAGTTAGCAAACTCTTCCCTAACTTCAGTTCAAAATATAAAACTTTTCGGATCTAGAATGTTTCGGCCCCCAGCTTAGTGGGAACATTTGTTTTATGACCCCCAGCCGCACGTGCCTTTTATTTACATAGTAACGTACTATATAACAACACATAATTTGTAACTGGGGGTCATAGGAAAACACTTGGGGGCCGAAACAGAATAGGGATATTCTGTTCAAACCCCCCCAGCTTAGTGGGCTTAAATTTTTTACGCCCCCAGGCGCACGTGCTATTTTTTTACAGAGTAGCGTTCAATATAACAAAGTTTTGAGAAATTAAGGAGGAATTTAAAATTGAACTGTAGTCAATTAATTAAGGGAATAAAATAGTTAGCAAACACTTCCCAAACTTCAGTTCAAAATATAAAATTTTTCGGATATATTCTGTTTCGGCCCCCAGCTTAGTGGGAATAATTATTTTATGACCCCCAGCCGTACGTGCCTTTTATTTACATAGTAACGTGCTATATAACAACACATAATTTGTAACTGGGTGTCATAAAAAAAACACTTGGGGGCCGAAACAGAATAGGGATATTCTGTTCAACCCCCCCCCCCAGTGGGCTGTTCAACCTTAGTGGGCTTAAATTTTGTACGCCCCCAGGCGCACGTGCTATTTTCTTACAGAGTAGCGTTCAATATAACAACGTATAATTTGCAACGGGGGGGTGTTAAACCCACTGCTCTGCTCAATCGAGCAACACGTGCAAGTTGGACATAACCCTACCAAAAGATGCACCTGTCTAATGAATACGAAGTGCAATTTTGCGTGTTCGATATAGTGAAAAGTATGATTTCTTACAATTTAGAAAAACCGGATCTATTCTGTTTTGCCCCCCCCCCCCCCGTGTCTCTCCCCCCCCCCGTTAAAAATTTGTTTTTTATATAGTACGCTTTTATGTCAAATAATGACACGTGCGCCACTAAGCTTGGGCAGGGGGCAAACAGAATAGATGCGAAACGCCTTTCCTACGGTGAATAGAAGACTGAATATGACTGAAAAAACAGATTATCTGGTGAGCGGGGATATCCGCAAAATTAAAAATTAATTCAGTTTTTTTCTGTTTGAATAGAAGTAATAAAATGTTCGCATGTAGGTCATGGAATTATAACTGTATTGATCCAGACACAAAAGAGACAGCCCATTTGCAAGGTCATCAAGAAAGAGGTTTACTTATGAAAACACCTTGGTCCACCTGTATTGGGTATGAACAGTATTTATTGGGTCTGAAAAAACCGTGGTCGTCCTATATTTGGTATGAAAAACGGATCTTTTCCGTGTGCGCCCCTCAGTAATTTATGCCCGCCCCCCGTTACAGAGCACGTTTGAGCAATTTTTAGATTGTTTTTGGAATTTTTTATTAAAATTTTGTCAATTTTTCATAAATATGTTAAAATTGTTAAAAATAGTGTTTTTGATTTCATTTTCAAAGACAAAAAAAGCATTGTCGATTTTTTGGTTCAATTTTTCGGCTGAATTTTTCGCTAAATATTTCACAAATCCGCATTTTTTATCAAAAACTGCACAAAATGAGCTTCTTTAGTTTACTTTGATTAAATTTGCCTGAATTACACACAGATTGTATTAGTGTTTTTTTTTAAAACCAGGAACACAATTTTTCTATACTACAAAGGGGGCTAGTCCTATATCTACATCCAATGAGAGTGCTCTGAAATTGAAATTTTGACGTTTTTTGCTGATCTTAATTGATGATTACCAGAAACGTAGAATTGAATTTTGTTTTTTAAAATAACAAATTATCTATATCAGTAACTTTCGAAATAATTAAATGTTCTCACTGGACAAACATCGATAGCAAAGCTAGCTTGAGCCCAATCTTGGACTTTTACAATCCACATATAATTCTGATTATAATCAGTCAATCTTTTTAAAAAATATATATCTTTTTCATTTTAATTGAAGAACAGAACAATTCAAATCAAACCTCACTGGTGATAGTCCCAATTGGCTCCACAAGCAGTTCCAATTTGATGTAACTATTTTTTACTAGAAGATTTATGGTTGTTCAGATTTTATGGTTGTTTAGGGGGCTTCAATTAATTAAGGGAATATAATAGTTAGCAAACTCTTCCCTAACTTCAGTTCAAAATATAAAACTTTTCGGATCTAGAATGTTTCGGCCCCCAGCTTAGTGGGAACATTTGTTTTATGACCCCCAGCCGCACGTGCCTTTTATTTACATAGTAACGTACTATATAACAACACATAATTTGTAACTGGGGGTCATAGAAAAACACTTGGGGGCCGAAACAGAATAGGGATATTCTGTTCAAACCCCCCCAGCTTAGTGGGCTTAAATTTTTTACGCCCCCAGGCGCACGTGCTATTTTTTTACAGAGTAGCGTTCAATATAACAACGTATAATTTGCAACGGTGGTTGTAAAACCCACTGCTCTGCTCAATCGAGAAACACGTGCAAGTTGTACATAACCCTACCAAAAGATGCACCTGTCTAATGAATACGAAGTGCAATTTTGCGGATCACGAATGCGTGTTCGATATAGTGAAAAGTACGACTTCCTACAATTTAAAAAAACCGGATCTTTTCTGTTTTGCCCCCCCCCCCTTGGGCAGGGGGCAAACAGAATAGATCCGAAACGCCTTTCCTGCGGTGAATAGAAGACCAATATGACTGAAAAAAAGATTTTCTGATGAGCGGGGATATCCGCAAAATTAAAAATTAATTAAGTTTTTTTCTGTTTGTATAGAAGTAATAAAATGTTCAATAGAGACAGCTCATTTGCAAGGTCATCAAGAAAGAGGTTTACTTATGAAAACACCTGGACCACCTATATGGGGTATGAACAGTATATATTGGGTCTGAAAAACGGATGTTTTCCGAGAGCACCCCTCAGTAATTTATGCACCCCCCCGTTACAGAGCACGTGTCATTACATATTAAACCATTAAGTAAAAAAGGCCACGTGCTTCTTGGGGGCGCAAATAATATGCACCCACTTAGCTCGGGGACACACAAGGAAAATATACAAAAACTCCGTCATACTCAAATGACAATGGGTATTAAAAACAGCGGGTCGAGTTTAGTATATTACTCGAACATGTTTTCAAAGTAGCGAAGTTAAGAGCAGTACATTACTAGGTCTCAATAGCAAAATTTGTTAAAAATTTCTCGCTCCGTTGTAATTTAATTTTTTTCAGGTGGTGGCACCGGTATCTGTCTGCCAACAAATGGAAGAGATTGCCGAACTCAAGGACATTGCCATGCAGGAGAAACGTGCCAAACGGCAAGATTCGTAGATATTTGTCAACAAAAACTGAATTTAATAGAGATGTTAGGTTGAGAGAAATGACCAGAAATGGCAAACTTTACTTGTGGTAAAATAGAACTAGAAAAACAGTGATATAAAAAACTTCAATTTATTCCTAAAGGATTGACGTGTTTGATACCTGTTAGTTGAAAACCGTTAAGATACGAAATCATGATTCTCACTCAATTTTTGTAAACATTGACCCTAAAGTGATTCATTGAAAATGGTGATAACGTATACTTTAACAGAATCCAATCATTTCAAACAAACCAGTTTTCAGCAGAAAACAGATAAAAACTGATTTTAAAATAGAACACATCCGGGGTCGAAAAACCAACGGTAATATTGTAGAACCATGTATAAATCTTTACGGCTTCTCCATCTGAGTGTTATGCTCTAAAAAAAATTTTTTCCAAACATAAAATTTAAGTTTTGTTTTAGAAAAAACTTTCGAGAATTTCTATTGCACATGTGACCTCACAAAACAAAAGTTTAAGCTATTTTTAGATGGTTTCCGGAATTTTTGATTAAAATTTTGTCAATTTTTCTTAAAAATGTTAAAATTTTGAAAAATACTGTTTTTGATTACATTTTCAAAGACAAAAAGGTATTAATGATTTTTTATTCAATTTTTTGGCTGAGTTTTTTGATTTTTTGATTGTTTAAATAACAAAGTATCTGTATCTGTGGCCTTCGAAACAATTAAAGTTCTCATTGGGCAAACAATGATAGCAAAGCTAGCTTAAGTCCAATCTTGGACTATTAAAATCCAAAATTAATTCTGATTTATAATCAGTCCATCTTTTTTTTTTCAAAAAATATATATTTTTCATTTTAATTAAAGAACAGAACAATTCAAATCAAACCTCACTGGTGATAGTTCCAATTGGCTCCAGAAGCAGCTCCAAATTAATGTAACTATTTTTTTACTCGAAATCTTATGGTTTTTTAGACTTTTGAGAATATTAGTTTTTTAACTACAGAATGGCTTATTGAACTTTGCCAAAATTTTTTCTGTTAATTTGATCAACTTGTTGCTTAGAGTAAACGAAGAAAAAATGCTTCATCTTTCTATGAATAAAAATTTAATCACGCTCAAATGCAACCCAAAGTTTTTTGGCTTCAAATATAACACAATTGTACATATCAAAATTATTAAAGGAATAGATTGTGGTTGTAACGGCCTCCACACCACTATCTAGAAGAATTTGTTTGAGGTTTTCACTTCTGTCCTGAGCTTTCGTTTTTACTTTTTCTCATAGCCGAATGAAATTTCCTGGATATTGACAGTTCTCATTGACATTTTATGGTGAAATAGATAAGTCGAAAGTCTGATTTGAGTGGATAGCTGATGTCTCTCATGATTTTGAGTATAAATGTTTTTTTAACTTTTTTAACTTTGCATTTTTGTTCCTTTGTAGTCTATTTTTTGCTCAGTTTCGTTTATTACAGGTCACATACGCCACTATGTTTTTTCGAATGCACAAAATTTAACATTTTTGAAGATTTTGTTTCGACTTTAACGACTTTGATCCGGGGTTTTTAGCAAAAAAAAAGTAAACTAATTTTTGACTTTTGTCTATATTTGACATCCTTCTTGTAGAACTAGGACATATTCTCAATAATTAATTTTTCTATGAGATCTTTTTTGAAAAATAAGTGCACCTATATTTTATTTCATTTGGTAGCTAATGGATTTCATGACTTTGAAAACAATTGTTATCGAAAAAAAAATTCATTTTGAATTTTTGTTCCTTTTTTTGTCAACTTGTTACCTAGTCTTACAATAGAGAGCTCGCATTCCGCATTTTGACGTTCGGAGAAACCGCAGTTGAACAATTTTTAAGGCTTATGAAAAGGCTTATTTGAGGCGTTTAAATGGGGCTTCATGGCTTCGACAGCTTTTCCTCACAAATTTTATTTGAATTTTTTTGTTGTCTCTATTTGTTGTTCTTCTTGTAGCCGCATAAAAAATTGAATAATGACGGTTCCTATTGACCTCCTATAGAGGCATAGGTGGTCATAATTCTTTTGGATGTTCCCATATCTTTTCTTGTAAATTAAATTTTGTTTAGTTTCAATTTATTGGACGCTTTTTTTCTTTGTTATTATTTTTTTCTTTGGAATTGACATAATCTTTTGAACCTAATTAAAGTTCTTTGGTGTTGTTTGATTTCGTTGTTCGCCTTGATCGGCTTTCTTAATAATGGCAGATCTAATCATCCTATTGCGGCATTTTGTTACTCCACTGAATTTTTTTTGCGTTGGAGTCGATCTTTTTGTTCATAGAGCAGTTCTTTTTACGAAAAATCTTTGAATTTTTGGGTTTCTTGTATCCGTTCCTCAATATGTAGACAATTGTGCCAAAAATAAGAATGCACGGGGTTGCAACAATAAGGGTTGGAACATTAAGTGCTAGCGCACATTCTCGCGCCTGTTTGTTTCTTTTTTTCAAATACAGATAGTGTTTCGTTTCATATTGATATATATCCCAGTGATTTTGATATAATATGCACCATATACAAGCCATTAGTACTATTATTTTTATTGCTATTAGTATTAATAATTTAACATTATTATTAATATTATTCTTTTTTATTTTTATTATTATTGTTATAACTATTATTATTATTGTTATTATTTTTATTATTATTATTATTATTATTATTATTATTATTATTATTGTTATTATTATTATTATTA